>NC_135539.1:124509574-124812604 GCF_045843805.1 Urocitellus parryii | reverse complement strand
TGTATGCTGGTCAAATCAGGATATCTTCTCAAGGATTTATCATTTATGTATCATTTATAATGAAAATGATGTATTTTACTGCCTAATTGTCACCCCTGAATCATTTATATTCACAAGTATTCAATGTACCCTAATCTTGCACCAAAGATAGTTTAGTAACAAATGATTTTTAAGTAACATCATCACACAAAATTTTAAAAAAAAACTTTCACATAATAGTCACATGTCACATATTTGCAAAAAAAAATGGCATAAAATCTGTAATGATTCTGCAGTGAAATACAGTATTTAAAATCTTTTTTTTTTCTATCTGGACATAGTGATTCATATCTCTAATCCCAGTAACTCAGGAGCTGAGGCCAGAGGACTGCAAGTTTGAGGCCAGCCTCAGCAACTTAGTAAGACCTTCACTTATATTTTATATTTATAAAATATAAAAAGGACTGGGATGTGGCTCAGTAGTCAAGCACTCCTGGATTCAATTCTAGTACCAAACAAACAAACAAAAACAAGAAAACTCTTTCTTATAGCCTTTTAAAATTTATGTTCTATAACTCTTGTCTCTTGTCACCTATCTGCCTAATAGCTCACCATAATTTATTCTAATCTAACTGGTACCTAGGATTCTTCTGCCCAATAAATCACCAGAATCTTTTATTCTGATTTAACTGTAATCTGATCTAATTGTTAAACTTTTCCCCATTTTTCCCTTCTCCATTTTTAAATGTATATTTACAATTCATCTAAGACTAAAATATGCACTTTAATTGTTATAAATAATGTTGTTTTTAAACACAGTTGATTCCTATTATTACATTTTGAAGTTACCCTATAATAAAAATGTTTTTAAACATTAAAACATTTGAACTCCATGTTTTTAATCATATAGACAATTAATATTTAAGTTTATGTAGGAATATACATACTTTTAAAAAATATAAAATGCCTCATTCAAACAAGTATGTTTGACAATTTGTGGTAATACCTAACATGTTACCAACATAAAATTGATAATGAGCCAACATTGAAAATAAGTAGCTCTGAAGCAAGACATATGCTTGCTTTGGAATTATTCTTACTATTACAAAATTTTGATTATTTTACATAAAGGAATACAAGTGAAAACTAGGTTCAATATTTTTCTTTTGTTTTTGCATTTTTTCTTTTATAAACAACCATAATGTTCTTTCTCATACTTAATCTGAAAATGAAAGAATATTAACATTCATAAGTCAAGCAGCATAAGATAAGGATGAAATCAATGAAATACATTAAATTGGAAGTGTTTTTATTTGAAATATTTTGATAATTTGTCTTTGCCAAGTAAGTTTGTTTATTGTGTTAGTAGCAAGGATAGGTTATTATAAAACAGTTATTTTGCAGAAAATAAACTTTTTCAATAAACTGGAAAACACCAAAAAAATCAATCCGTGCTATACAAAATAATATTATCATATTTTACAGTCATTTATAATTTATAAAGTGCATTCACAAAAAAATGATTGTTTTTATTTATTATAAAATCCCAGAAAGAGTCATTGCTATCTGTATGGTTTAGATACGAGGTGTCCCCTTTGCTTATGTGTAAGACAATTGCAAGAAATTTTAGAAATGATTGGGTTATGAGAGTTTTAATCTAATCTTTGCATTAATCCCCTGATAGAGATTGATTGGTAACAGGAGGTGGGTAAGGTGTGGCTACAGGAGGTGTGTAACAGGGGACTTGCCTTTGGAGTATATATTTTGTCTTTGTTCACCACAGCTCTCGCTGTCTCTCTGCTTCTTGGTGTGATGTCCTGGCTGCCACCCTTTTGCTATGATGTTCTGCCTCACCTTGAACCCTGAGGAATAAAAACAGCTATCTATGGACTGAGATATCTGAAACCAGGAACCCTCTCAAATGAGCTTTTTCTCTTCAGAAATTGTTCTTGTTGGGTCTTTTGTTCACAATAGCAAAAAAGAGAGAGAGAGAGAGAGACAGAGACAGAGACAGAGAGAGAGAGACTAAAACATTATCCATACTTATGGATAAGACAACTGAGATTTAAGTGATTAAATTATGTATGTGACATAACAATAATATAAAGCAAAACTGTAACTTGAATTCAGATTATTAATTCTTAATATATAGTTATTTCCCTTAATTGCCAATTTAGACATTTGAAGAGGATTTATTCCATTACACAAGCAAGGTTTCTAGACACATTTTGGGCAGTACTCTTACAAATAAGATCCTGGTTTCTTTAATGATGGTGTAAGGAAGAACAAGAGAAAAAGGCAAATACAAAATGTCAGAGATATGAAGAAAAAAAAAGTTCTGGGGAGATGGATCTAGGGAGTTCAGAGCAAGTTATCAAATAACTCCCAACTGCTTCATCATAAATTTTGCCACTAAGGAGTCCATATGAGACCAATAAAAAATTAGTGACTCCCCTTTTTTAGAGCCTCTCTCTAAGCTCACTTTCTACTAAATTTAAATTTTTGGAAGATGAGGGTTTTATATGAATTTTACCAGTACATTTTGAAACTGTTGTGGTTTTTGACATGAAAGGATTAAAAGGAAATGCACCACAGTGCTTCTAATCTGAGGAGACTATTTCTTCTCATAGGGAATTTTACTCCATAAGGGAATTCTTCATCATCTAAATGTTCTTAAGGAGAAATGACCCTTATTCCAAATGAAGTAAAGAAACATGCTATAGGTGTGGCAATAGCAGAAATGTCATCTTGGCTGAAAATACATGCATCTGAGCAGTAAATATATACTTCAATATAAAATTATATGTAGACTTAACAAGTAAAAAGGCCAATAAAAGCAGATATTTGAATTCTGTGAATAATTGAACATAGGATTCTTAGTACAAAAATCAAAAAGCATCCAGCCTGTTAAATGTTCACAAGATTCAGGTAAGAGGAAAAAAAATCTAGGTACAATGAACAAGGTCATGACAGACACATGTAACAGCAGAATTCCATATTCAAATTCAATTTCCAGGTTCACTCACATACCCTGAATCTATTCAATAACATGGAGATTAGAAGGCTTTAAAAAAATTCAGTTATTTTACAAGTAGCCTCTGTGAATCTCCCTCCTAGCCCTCTTCAAAAAGACTTCAAGTGCTTTAAGATGATAACAGTGTGAGCCTCTTTTTCTCTGCATAGTTGCCAACACTTGTTATCTTTCATCTTTTTGAAAAAAGTCATTCTAACATGGGTGTGAGGTGATATCTCATTGAGGTTTTAATTTGCATTTTCCTCAGGATTAGTGATGCTAACCATCTTTTCATGTATCTGTTGGCCATTTGTATGTTTCTTGAGAAATGTATGTCTCAAGTCTTTGCTCATTTTTTGATCAGGTTATTTGTTTTCTTGCTATTAAGGCATTTGAATTCCTTATATAGTCAGGATTTTAACCCTTGTACACTTGTATTATTTGTGAATATTTTCACAAATAACTCCATGAGTTTTTTCTCTACTGTGTCGCTTCCTTTGAGGAACAGATGCTTTTTTGTTTGGTGCCGTCCCATTGGTCTATTTTTTGTTGCCTATGTTTTTGGGTTATAGGCAAAAAAAAATTGTTACCCAAATTGATATTGTAGAAACTTTCTCCTATGTTTCTACTAGTAATTTCATAATTTCTCATCTTATATTTGAGTCTTTGGTTCATTTTGAGTTAATTTTCCTATGTGGTGAGAGATAAGGATCCAATTTCATTCTTCTGCATATAGGTATCCTGTTTTGCCTACATCAGGTATTGGAGAGATAGCCCTTTTCTTATTGTGTGTTCTTAACACATTGATAAATGAATAATAAATTAGTACAGTCACTGTGGAAAATAGAATGGAGGTACATCAAAAAAACTAAAAACGTAGTTACCATACAATCTGGTAATCTCAAGTGAAAATTGGCTTGATTTAATAATTCCATGTTATCTATTTATATCAAAACACCACGTTGGTATCATATATATGCATATTATATATATATATATATATATATATATATATATATATATATATATATATTTTTATGATTTATCAATTAAAATGTTCATAGCTTATTTTAAAATATAATGATAGTAAACATATAGAGTGAAATACCAAAAAAATTTGAGGAGCTCAAAGCTCTCTCTTTTCTTCTACTTCATCAGGTTGAGGAGCAGCACTAATCAGATCAAAGGAAGTCCTTGACCATGTTTTAGGGGAAAGAATAGAAATGGAAGCTCTTTATACTGCCTGTAACCCCCGCTTTTTTTTAAAGAGAGAGAGAGAATTTTTTTAATATTTATTTTTTAGTTCTCGGCAGACACGACATCTTTGTTGGTATGTGGTGCTGAGGATCGAACCCGGGCTACCGCTTGAGCCACATCCCCAGCCCTGCATGTAACCTCTTTATGCGTGACAACATATCTGAGAAAAATGACTTAAAAACAAGAAATGTTTATTTTGACTCTGGGTCTCATAGGTTGCAGTCCACGGATGCTTAGCCCATTATTTTTGAGTGTGTGGTGAGGCAGAACATCATGGTGGGAGCACATGGCAGATGAAGCTGCTTACCTCATTATGTCCAGGAAGCCAATATAGAAGAAGACAGGGCGAGGGTCCTGGTACCCTAGGAGGGTATATCCCCAGTGGCACAACTTTCATTAGGTAGGCCCCCACCAGTTAAAGGTTCCACTGCCTTGCAATGGCACCACAGGCTGGTGTCCAAGCCTTAAATGCATGAACCTTCATGGGACATTCCAGACCCAACTATTTTTTTAGTTGGTCTTCAAAGGTGCTTGGATGTTGGAACATAGCTAGTTACTTTTCTACAAAGGATCCTCTTCTTTCCTTTTAATCTCTCATACAGTCAGAAAACTGCAACAGCTCTAAACCCTTTCCTCTTGGGAAAGAGCACCTCTCCCTTCACAGTTAAAAAACTTTTCTGTATAATGTGAGTCCAAAGGGTTAAAGATATATCTGATATATATGCTCTAGGCATGTTTGTGTTTAAGTAAATGGGAACCTTAGCTTACCTGTAAATCAAACTAGCCTCACCCGCAAAACGGACCAGACAGAGCTCAAAGGCCTGTGGTAAAAATAAAGCACAATAATTAATTGGCATACCTTCCATTAGGAACTTTCAATGATTACATGCAGTTTAGAGCTGTTCAACCTTAACTATCTCTGTCTCAAGTTTTAGTGATACAAGATGAACAAGAAGCTTTATTATAATATCTACAACTCAATTAGAAATCACTGTTTTTTATTCATAAAATATTTACTAGCAGTTGTATTATAAGAAGAAAATAAGAAAGACTGCCATTGATCAAATATCCTAATAACTATTAAAAAACAATAAGAAAATTCAAGCAAGAAAATGTAAAGAAGGAAATATTAAAACCTACTTATTTATATCAAGCAATCCATTGATATAAGTACTTTGGTTTTCATTTCAAGGTATCAAGTCAAAATAGTTTGATTTTGTTTCTGTTGATTTGCATATGTATGTAGGTGTTTTGTTTTTTATCTTCTAGGAGCTTAACCATTCTTCTAAGATATAACTTAGATACTATAAACCTTTTAAGTATCTCCAAGATAACTATTGGTATTTAAGCAATAAGGTCAACGACAGAAAAAAATGGAGTACTGATAATGGACTGTTAAAAAATAATTTTAAAAAGCAGAATTCTTTATAAAATGAGTTTATTACATTTTACTATATCTTGTACTCGTTTCACAGTAGGAACATGATTAATTTTAATTGATTTATAACCAGCCATTGTCTCTCCAGTTATAGAAATATTATAGTTTTATTTTAATACATTTTAGTATTAAATTGTATTTTAATTACAGCTCCCAGCAATCTATTTTAGAAACTTTTTCTTCTACAAGCCAGTTCCCTCTATTTCTCCCTTAAGACTTCTTATCCTGTTTTCTTCTATACACTTATCTTTACCTGCCTCTCTCCCTCAGACCTGTAATTTCTTCCTGAGTCTGTAATTTCCATGTAACTTCCTCTCTTACATTCTTTCTTCTTAACTATTCATCTTTTCTCCTCTCCTACTTTTAAGAAGTTACATTCCCTTTCTGTTTTGCAAGGGAGGAAGAGTATGAGCCATTTGGGGAAAGAGTGCCAAGAAGAAAACCTTTAACCTCTCCTCACCTGAAAATAATTGAAAATCTTCAAGAAATGACAGATTTGAATTGTATTCTATATTGAGGTTTATGTTAAGGTCAGAAATCTTGGCTGAAATTTTCCTTGCTTAAAGCAGGAGAATGAAAATGCCAACCTGCCACACATTTTTGCTTTGAATGTAATGTTATCCTGCCTGATTTCAGGATGCTCCAATGGTCTAATAAGAGTTCCTAATTAATACTCTGGGAGTGTGATACATTTTTGATTGTGTAAAATAATCTCTATTTCCCAGAACTAAATGTTTAGAAATATATTTGCCTCAGACAGTCATCCCATCCCTTCCTACAATAGAAAACAAATTTGACTATCATCCAGGGGCACTTTACCCAATGTGAAATGTGGAAGTGAAGATTGTATCATCTGTGGCATTTAAATTCTGAAGCAATTCCAGGCAACTTCTTATAGAATATAAATTTGAAAAAAAAATCCTAGGTCACCACCTATATTCTGTTTATTCACTGGCATTATCCAGATGTGACCAAAAAAAAAAAAAATCATTGCTCACACATTTGATAGAGGTAAAGTGCTAATTTCTGTCATGAAGTAGGCAAAGGATTAGATAACATTAAAGAATAGTATGCATTTTATTAGATTGAAACATTGAAACTAGTACACATATGAAGGCCCTAGAGATATATGGCAGAAAAAAATTATTTAATTATGCAAAATTCTTTTTGAGATAAAACTGTAAATGGTGTAACAATTAAGGGACTACAAAACATTTCCTCTGAGTGTCAATTTTACAATGGTCCCTAGAAGCAATAAAAATAAAGCTCTAACATAACTTCATTCCCAAATATAAAACTCTAACATAACTTTATTCTCAAATATAAAAACAAAGCAAACAAGTGTTTTCTGAAGAAATAGGAGGAGAAGAGTAATGCAGAGATGGGAACAAGAAATTTCATTTATGAGTTATGTAGTGGTTAAGTGATTTGATTTCTAATTTCCTTATTATATTAGTCAGCTTTCTGCCACTGTAACTAAATACCTGAGATTAAAAAAAAAAATTATAAGGAAGTAAAATTTATTGTGGCCCAAAGTTTCAGTCCATGGTCTCTTGGCTCGTTTATCATTACACACTTGAAATTACCACATAAATGTAGTGAGCACATAAACACTACATATAACCCACAAGAAATGTATAATCCTCCTCCCATACCTCCTCTCCTAGAGAATATTCTGTTCATCTATTCCAACTTTTATTCTTCTAATCTTTTTTAATACCAGAAACCAGAGTTTGGCAGAGCTCATTCTGCTGTTAACAAAATTGTACATTTTCCTAGACTCTTTATCAGCCAGTGTGGAGATATGAGTAAATATTGGTGAATGAGATGCAAGCAGCAGTGGATTGTGTTGCCTGACTGAGGAATCCAGCTCAGTCTGTGCTCCTGCTGTTACTCCATCTTCTAGCAATGGTGATGTTATAAATGAAATTCTTAAACATTACCTTGAACCATATGGTGGGAGCTTAAATATAGAAGTGGTGTACTAGGATAGTAGGGTAAAAAGATGGGAAGTCTGTTTCATTGATGATGCTATAGAACCACGGTACCAGTTTTGGATTGCCTACCTTGTAAGCTATTTTATGTAATAGAAAAAATGGAACTTCCTTATTTAATGTAGTTTATTGTTGCCCATTAATTATACGGTAGAGTGGGTATCATTATGGAATGTTCATACATCATGCAATATAATTTGATCACATTTACTCCCCACTACCTCCCTTATGCTCTCCTACTCTCTCCTGAATCCCCTTCCTGGACTCAAATGTTCTCCAATATACTTTCATGATGTGTTTTTTCTTCTCTTTTTTTCTAGCCTCCATAGAAAAACATATGCTATTTAAATTTCGGAGTCTGTCTTACTTTGCTTAACCTGATATTCTCTAGTTCTAATAATTTAATGTAAATTTTATGTTATAATGAGCTGAGCCTATTTATGTGATACAACCATTCTTTTACTGTTCTATATTTGGAATCATACTTTACTTAGCTTGAAACTCAGCCCATCTATTTTTTTCATTTAGTTTCTATGTTCTATCTATTTACTTTTTAGGTATCCAAATTACCCAAAACATTTCTTCTCTAAGCAATTTACCTACTCTCATTTATTTTTTTTACAATTTAGAAATATCAAAGGCATTTTCTTATGAATTTCTATAGTGAGTTGGAAAAAATAGTCTTCCTAAACACAGATGGATTAATACCTCTTTCTTGGTTAAGGTTGATTGGTCATTGAATTTTATTAATATAACTTTTGAAGTTATTCCTAAAACAATTGCAATTTGTTTTTTCATAATCAGTGTTTTTGGAAATCTCCTGTCTCATTTGTCTCTGTCTCACTTTAGGACTGAAGCTCGGAGAGATATTATCCTCATTTGTAAGTGTGGCATGCTTCTGCATGGACTGTCACTTTGTCAATGCATCCTGTCAGTGCCTATTGCCAATGTTGTCTTTACTTTTTTTTCATCAAAATGTTAGCAAGACGGGATAATATAAATTAATCTGACTCCAAAATTGTTTGGGAACTTGATTTAAGGACTTCTTACCAGTTTGGACTTAGGAAATTGTCTTGACTTTTCTGAATATCAGTTTTTTAATCAGCAAAATGTTAACAATGTGCTCCACACGGAATCAGTAGGAACAATAAGTTCAAAACATGAGCCTAGGTTTGCTGCCATGCTTGAGTAAGTAGAATGGATTTATCCTCTCACCTTAAGAAACTTAACACATATGGACAGTGCATATAAAACAACTGTTTCCAGACATTGACTAATAGAGCAACTGTGGTTCTTGTTGGAAGGGAAATGCTTACAGATATATTCTGCCTCTAGGCACAGTCCAAAGAAACAACAATCCCCAAAAGAACATGGTAATCTTTCTGAGGTGAGACAGAGAACCAAGATCAGGAAATCTGAGGTGGCTAGAAATTTCCAAATCTGCAAAGATATGAAATAGACAGTAAAGGAAGCTCAGAATTCAGCATAGTGGATTCTCATATCTTGTCTGAATTACAAGACATAAATGTGTAGAGTAAAATGTCCTGATATCAACATACACAGAGGACCAAAGGAGTTGTGAGGCATTTAAGATCCTACCACCTCCGTGGTGCTCTACTTTTATTAAGACATTTCTTAGAAAAATGAAAAGAAAATGTCTAAGACATTTATTAAATAGTGAAAAGGAAGGACCCTCAGTGGTAGGCCTAATAATGGCCTGAGTAAAAATTACCTTCAATTACAAAAAAAAAAAAAAAGGTGATTCAATGGACTCCAAGGAATCAATCTGAATGGTATGTCCCTTAACAGATATAGAGGAAAAATTAGATATCCTCATGGAAGGAAAGAAATGTCATCCTTCATCTCATACCATAAACACAAAGATAAATATTAATCCATCATGGACCTAACTATGAGCTTTAAAACTGTAAAACTATGAAAGGAAAATACAAAATGTAGGATAAATTTTCTGAATCAAGAGATAAAAAAAATCTATACAATAAATGCAAAACTTAAAAAGAAAACATTGATAAAAAGGATTCTTCTCTCTTATTCTACTATACTCTGATCTCCATATTTTTATGATAGGAAAAATTATTACTTTTATCATTTATCATTATTATCATTAATTAAAATTTCTTTTAATAAACAAACCTTGATTGTGGTTATTTTTTCCCTGAGGGTCCGTAGGAATCATTACTTGATTTCTACAAGATGAATACATGTTTGTCATTGAGTTCTCCTAACACATGTGTTCCTTGATTATTTCATGTATGACATGCAGATCACCAGTGCCAGGATAGTGCTAGGCAGAGTAGATACTGACCAAATTAATTTCCTAATAAATATTTTTTAAATGCTTGGGTCTATAAAATCACTAGGGATTGATGATAAGAATGCATTTTATTTTTTGGAAAGCAAGAATCTCATATACATAGCTAGGCAGCCTTTTGGTCTGTAAAAACCAAAAGGAACTGGAAAAGGGCTAGCCTTAGACATAGACAGGAATTTAGAGAATGACTCAATTCAATAAGTTGGATAGAGCACAACAGTAGTTCACAAATAAGCCTCTAAATACATAAATGTGACATTAAATGCTCCCAGACTTAACATTCATCAGATTTTACTCTTTATTGTAGGGAGGGGGAGCATATACAAGAAAGATGAAAGTATCTGAGTATAGCTCAAGCCATGAACAAAACACCTGTGCTTATTGCCACTATGTAGCCGATGTACTACAAAGCATGCTGCTTTAAAAAGGCCAAATATAAAACCGAGCTATTAAAAAGTATCACACAATTTTATAGACTGGGAAAGGGCTAATATGACATGGAATTTCAAAGATGCCCCAACAATTAGGCAAAATTACCTCACAAAATATTTGTTAGGCTTAAAAGAGCAGAACCCTCATAAATTGAGTTATTCATTTGACATTTTATATAAAACCTAGAGGTAACCTTACTTTTTAAGGTAAAAAAGAAGTATCAACTGACTTTATTTATCCTTTCGTACTTCCAGAAAAACTGATGAAGGGAAAGAATGGTATGGTATTTAAATTCATGACTGCCAAGATTTTTTGGAGGTTAATTAACTGTTCTGGATATCAAAATATAAGGTTGGTATGATTTAAGATATGACATCAGCATCTATTGAGGTGATCATATTATTTTGTCTTTAAGTCTATTGATGTGAGCAATTATTTTTATTGATTTCTGTATGTTGAACCATCCTTGCATCCCTGGGATGACCTCACTTGATTTCAGTGTACTCTTTTTAATATGCTTTTGTATGCAATTTGCCAGAATTATATTAAGAATTTTTGCATCTACATTAATCAGGGAAATTGGTCTGAAGTTTTCTTTCCTTGATGTGTCTTTGTCTGGTTTTGGTAGGAGACTGATAGTAGCTTCACAGAATGAGTTTGGAAGGGTTCTCTCCTTTTCTATTTCATGGAATAATTTGAGGGTCATTGGTATTCATTCTTCATTGAAGGTAGAACTCAGCTGACAATCCATCTTGTCTTGGGCTTTTCTTGTTTGGAAGGCTTTTTATGGTGTCTTCTATTTCATTGCTTGAACTCAATCTGTTTAAATTGTGTATGTCTTCCAAAGCATTTGACAAAATACAGCAGCCCTTCATGTTCAAAACACTAGGAAAACTATGGATAGTAGGAACATACCTCATCAGTGTAAAAGCCGTTTATGCTAAACCCAAGGAAAATATCATTTTAAATGGATAAAAAGTGAAAGCATTCCCTTTAAAAATTGAAACAAGACAAGAATACTCTTTATCACCACTTTTATTCAACATAGATCTGGAAACTGTAGCCCAAGCAATTAGACAGATGAAAGAAATAAAAGGGATATGACTAGAAAAAGAAGAGCACACTATTTGCTGACAACAGGTTCTATATTTAGAAGATCCAAAAAATCCCACCAGAAAACTCTTAGAACTAATAAATGAATTCAGGAAAGTAGCAGGATCATCATCTATCAACATCTATAAATCAACCACATTCCTATACATCAGTGATTAATCCACTGAAAGAGAAATTAGGAAAACTACCTCATTCACAATACCCTCAAAAAAAAAGTCTTGGCAATCAGTCTAAAAAAGAGCTGGAAGATCCATACAATGAAAACTACAGAACACTAAAGAAAGATATTGAAAAAGACCTTAGAAGATGGAAAGATCTCCCATGTTCTTAGATACACAGAATTAATATTATCAAAATGGCCATACGAACAAGAGTGTTATACAGATTTAACTCAGTTCCTATTAAAATCCCAAATGCTATTCTTCTTATAATTGGAAAAAGCAGTAATTAAATTAATTTGGAAAAATAAGAGACCCAGAATAGCCAAAACAATTCTTAGAAAAGTTAAACAAGAGGTATCACAATACCAGACCTTAAACTATACTACAGAGCCATGGTAACAAAAAAGGCAAGGTAATGGCATTAAAATAAACATGTAGATCAATGGTACAGAATAGAAGCCACAGATACAAACCCACATAAATACAGTTATTTCATAATAGAAAAATTTCCAAAACATTCTTTAGAAGAAAGATATCCTTTTCAACAAATGGTGCTTAGAAAACTGGAAATCCATATATTAAAAAAATGAAATTAAACCCCTATCTCTCACCCTGCATGAAAATCAACTCAAAGTAGATCAAAGACTTAGGCACTTAGTCACTTCTCTTAGAACAGAGACCCTGTGCCTAATAGAAGAAAAAGTAGGCCCAAATATATAACAGCTATAACAGCTTAGAAGCTGACTTCCTTAGGAAGACTCCTAAAGCAAAAGAAGTAAAATTAAAAATCAATAAATAGGATGGATTCAAACAAAAAGCTTCTTCTCAGCAGAGGGAACAATCAATAATGTAAAGAGAGAGCTACAGAATGGGAGAAAATCTTTACCACCACAAATATAGCATTAATGTCCAGGATATATAATGAATTCAAAAAACTCAACAACAACAAAAAAAAACTCAATTAATAAATGGGCTAAGGAACCTAACAGATTAACAGACACTTCACAGAAAAAGAAATATAATGGATCAACACATATATGAAAAATTGGTCAATATCTTTAGTGATTAGAGAAATGCAAATCAAAACTATGCTAAGATTTCAGCTCACTCCACTCAGAATGGCAATTATCAAGAACATAAATAACAATAAATGTTGGTGAGGATGTGGGGGAAAAGGTACACTCATATGTTGCTGGTGGAACTGCAAATTGGTGGAGCCATTATGGAAAGCAGTATGGAGATGCCTCAGAAAATTTGGAATGGAACCACATTTGATCCAGGTATCGAAATCCTTAGCGTATACCCAAAGGACTTAAAATCAGCATACCACATAGAAACAGCCACATCAATGTTTATACCAGCACAATTCACAATAGCCAATCTATGGAATCAACCTACATGCCTTTCAACAGAAGAATGGATAAAAAAAATGTATACACAATAAAATATTACTCAACCTTAAAGAAGAATGAAATTATGGCATTTGCCAGTAAATGGATGGAGCTGGAGAATATCATGCTAAATGAAATAAACCAATCCCACAAAACCAAAGGCTGAATATTTTCTCTGATATGAAGATGCTAATTCACAATAAGGGTGTGGGCTAGGAAAGAATGTATTTTGGATTAGGCAGAGGGGAGAGAAAGGAGAGGAGGGGAGATGGGGGTAGGAAGGATATATAATGAATCCAATACTATTACCTTATGTACAAATATGAATGTATAACCAGTGTGATTCCACATCATATACAACCAGAAGAATAAGAGAAGTTATACTTCATTTATATATGATGTGTCAAAATGCATTCTGCTGTCATGTATAACTAATTAGAACAATTTTTTTAAAAAAAGATATGATGTCAGGCATATTATAAATATTTTCTCAAATCCCCAAAGATTATAATGTAGGAAATAGAATATTTTAGCAACTACAATTTAGGGTAACAACATGGTCTACTCCATGTGCAAGTGTTCTTTTCTAAAGAAGAGTTTTTCCAGTTTTGGATGTGGTGCACACAACTGTAATCCCAGCTACTTGGAAGGCTAAGGCATAAGGATCACAAGTTCAAGACCATCCTCTTCAGCTAAATGAGACCTTCTTCAAAACTATAAAAAAATTTTAAAAGTAAATATGTGCCGCAGTCTGGCTGGGCACAAATCACAAGCCACTGAAGCAGGAACAAACTTTATTTCTGAACTCCACCAGCACACACCATACATGCTCCCTGGGAACTCTCCCGAATGCCACCCATGCAGTAGCCAGGGGAAGTGGACAGCAGGGGTCTAATATACACAGCTTGACATAACCATTATTATCTTGCTGGTGTCACCTCTCGACCACTCCGTTCTGGCAAAAAATGTGTCATTCGGACTCAGCTATGGCTCTCAGCAAATATGAATGTAGCTCAGGGGTAAATCACCCCTAGGCTTAGTCCCTTTACCAAACCAAAATGACAAAAATACCTTCAGTTTTAGACATGCAAAAGAATATCAGAGTATTCAGACATTTTTCTTTAATTAATGACATAAAATGAGCATTTTAAATAAAACAACAAAAATTATTATTAATATAACTATACTCATTATGTTTAAGAGGTATTCAGTAGGAATATTTTCCTTGCTTTAGGTTTATAACTTATATGTTCATGGGTTTACATACAACTTGAATTTTGGATTATTCCTACTAGCCCTCTTCTCTTCTACAGATCCTTGTCTTCATCCTGGGAGAGATCACTTCATATGGACAACAGGTCCAATATCCTTTGGCTCATGTCTTCAATTTTTTCATCTCTGATGATTTTCATATCGGTCCAACTCAGCTCTATTTTTCATAATTACTATATTAGTTCCTTTGAGCTGCTGTAAGAAATTACCACAATCCTTACTTTGACCTGGCAGAAGGGAGTGTAAGGAGGGGAGATGGGGAGGGAGCAGGAACCATAGTAGAATGAATTGAACATTGTGATGTTATGTGCACGTATGACTATACAACTGGTGTGATCCTATGTCATTCACAACCAGAAGAATGAGAAGTTATACTCCATTTATATATGATGTAACAAATTGAATTCTACTGTCATGTATAACTAATTAGGACAAATTTTTAAAATGAAAAAAAAAAATTACCACAATCTTTGTGGATTAAAACAGCAGAAAAATTTCACTCACAAGAATTCTAAAATCAAGGTGTTAGTAGGCAGCACTCTCCAGTAGCCTCTCTTGTAGAAAACCCTTGCTTATCATTTCCAACTTCCAGTGGCTCCAGGCTTTCCTTGGCTTGAAGATACAGAACTCTGTTCTGTCATCAAAGTCTTTGTCACCTCTCTTTTCCATGTCATGTCCAACAAAATCACTTGTCATTGGATCTGGGGCCCCACCTGGGTAAGCCAGAATGATCTCAACTGAGGTTCCTAATTATATCTGCTGCCGGGTGTGGTGGTACCCGCCTGCAATCCCAGCAACTGGAGGCTGAGGCAGGAGAATCAAAAGTTCAAAGCTAGCCTCAGTAACTTAGTGAGGCCGTAAATAACTTAGCGAGAACCCGTCTCAAAATAACAAATAAAACGGGCTGGGGATCTGTGCATGTGGCTCAGTAGTTAAGGCCACTGGGTGCAATCTCTGGAACCAACAAAAAAGAAAAAGAAAATTATATCTTTTAAGAATCTAAGAATCTTTGTCCAAAGAAGGCCACATTGACAGGTTCCAGGAGTTGGCATATGGACTTATCATGTAGGAGGTCACCATTCAACTACTACAGTCACCATTCTAAAGTGCTTATTGCCATGGCCCTTCTCATTTGTAGTTTTACAGTAATTTGTCTGAGTCTTCCTCGTAGAAATATTGGGTCATCTTTTCTCCATCACACTGAGGTCTTTTCTAGATTCCTATGTTTTCCTAGCAAGTTAAACTCTATGATTCATCTAGGCTCATTTCTAGTAAACTTCCTTATCATCATGAATTTGAAAATTCTTAGCAAATAAGTGACTTAAAACAATTCAGCCAGATATTCTGATCTGCACACAGGATTCTTAGAGCTGCTAGATTAAAGAATTCATGTACACACACACATGTAAACACACACATCGACTGCTGCAGTCTTATAAACTCATGATTTTCAGAGTAACTAGATTATCAGTATCCTTTGCCAATCCATTTATCTTTTACTCATTGGATCTAATATAGAGAGATTACTTTTAAACTTCTTCACTTTTTAAAATTTCTTCTTCTAAAATCTTCTTATTTACTTTGATCACATGACTATCCAAAATAAACACTCTCAACTTAATTCAATAAAATCAGTTATCCTAACCTGTCTTCTACATTCCAATTATAGTGGCATCGGTATTCTTTATTGTTTAACACAACATAGACTTTCAATTCTGTTGTATGTCATAGAGCCCTAAGACCACCCCCAAATGCCAACAATTCACTAGAAGGACTCAAAAGAGGTGATATGTCCTCATACTATAGTTACGATTTATTGTTATACAAGAAAGGACACAAAGCAAAATTAACAAATGCAAAGATGAGAAGGACAAAATTCAGAAGAAATTAGTGCATGCTTCTGTGATCTTTTTGCAAAGATATGCAGGATGCCCATCAGTTTCACTAGCATCGAATTGTGACAACTGGCCTGAAATTTGTCTATGAGGAAGTTCATTAGGGACTCAAGAGTCCAGTAATTTTATTGGGATCTAGTTGCATGGATATTCTGCCTAACATGTGGGCCCCCAGAGGGAAAGCAGGCGTTTAGCACAAAATATTTATTTGCCCAAAGAACGTAGGTACAGTGAGCCACTCTGAATCGTTCTGGGAATGGTAAAAACTCTCCTCAAATCAGCAAATTCCCTGAGGTCAACCAAGGTTCAAAATTGCAAGCAGCACTTAGTAAGAATTGCATTCTTTAGCCTTCCCTTTTCTGTGTGCTCAAGTTTCCAATTGCTGTAAATAAATACTACAGAATTGGTGATGTTCCTGGAGGCTTGGAAGTCTAAGAACAGAGCAAGCCTGATAGCTTGGATCTTCCTCTTCTTATAAAGCCACTAATAACATCCTGGGAATCCCACTCTGATGGCTTCATTTAATCCTAATTACCTCCCCAAGGTCCCATCTCCAAGTACTATTAACGTATGAATTTAGGTTTTAAGTTTCCATCACATGAAATTTCGGGGGACACTCAACCATAGCACTGCTCATGTGGGTTTCTGCCTTCCTTTCCTTGGAGGCTTTCCTATTAATCTAATTTTCCCTCTTTTTTTCCTGCTTCCAAACCCTATTTTTCTCTTTTTGTATGTCTTCATAGTTATTCAAGCAATCTCAGCTTCCTCATATATGAAAAAAGAAAAGAATAATTCCCCAACCTTGGGTTTTCCTGAAACTACCATACCATCGCTATCTTCACCTTTACACATTCTCAACCCTGCATCTTCCAATTCTCATTGAACTCTCATCCATCCAACTACTTTTGAACTCTTCCTCAAACATTTTCCTGTAATTGTTTCAACAAAAGTCTTACCATTCCCAAAAAACTCCAGTTGCTAGACAAATACCAACTTCATCATGTGTCAATGGCAGCCCAACTGAGTTGACATTCCCTAAAGATCCTTTAGTTTTTCTCTGATCACTTATCAGCCCTTCTTTCCTAGCTGTTGGTTTGGCACAGTGCTTTCCTAAGCCTATTTTCTGCCTCATCCAATTAATAAACTATTCTCTACCATTCATTGATAGGATGTTGCCTTCTGAGTCACATGTGGATGAATATAATCTCTGATTGATTAAAAAATCTAAATTTCTCTATTTATTTGAAAGCTATCAATTACATTTGATAAAAAGGGCATGCCATTCTCTTTAAAAAAAAAAAATCCATGTTAAAATCAGATATTCCCCAGCCAAATTCATTAACTGCCACAGGAATTGGTCTCTGTCCATTTCTGGGACCTTGTCCAGATATCTGATTAATTAGATTCTGTTTGCCAGGCTTTGTATTTACCACTGGTGGCAGACACATTTAATTGCTTACACAGTATTCCTTTCCCTTTTCTTCACACTAACAGGGATTTCTGAGTGATTATGCACTTTCTATGTTGTACAACTCCAGGGGGCATTGAGCACAACATTTTAACCCTACAGCATGATTTTTCCTTTGTTTCAGGCAGCAAGAAACCTACCTCAAGGGCTCAACAAGGGAACCCAGAAGTCAGTATTTTTAAAGCTCCCCAGATAATACTACTGTCTTGACAAAGTCAAGAACCACTGCAAAAGCTAAGCATTACAAAACTGTTCCCCAGTTTCCTAGAGTGCTGTATAGCTAGGAGTGACAAATTTGAACCAGTGAGTCCAGATAAAAAGTCACTCAGGTGACCTTTAGGGAGAATTCTGCTTTCTTGATAAAAATGGAATATAAACTGCTTGTGTGGTGCTTCGTCTATTTGACGTTTATAGCTGAAACACCTCCCTGGAAAATATCAGACAAAAATGGCTCAGGCCAGCAAACCAACATGGCAGAGTAGAATAGCCTCTGTATTGGATTGTGTTGGCAAGCCCCTGAACCAACTCTCAACCTATAAACTTGTTGTTAAAAAAAAAAGGAGCTTTTCCCTTTTCTCTTTTAGCCATCCATAATTATGAGGTGAATTATTTATAGCTTTGAAGAATCATTAATTGGTTCAGAGGTTGGTTTTTCATAGGCTGGTTTTTCCAGGACCAGGTAGAAGTTAGTGCAAAGTGGAGCAATCCCTTATTGATAGGGATTCTATTCCCTAGCAGTGCTGCAGGCAGGGGAATTGACAGAGACATGTTGCACAATGGCCCTAGATATGAAGTAGTAAGAACTGAAGCAGCCTCCTACTGCTATTCTACAATGTGTTCAGGGATTCTAAAAATAGAAGTACTAGAACTAATAATAGGTAACATTTATTAACCACTTTCATGGACCAGTTCTGTGTTAAGCACTTCCCAGGTATCCTTTCTATTCATTCCTGAAACTCCACCTGCAACATAGCCATTGTATCCTCTGTATATGTACATAAAGAAACAAAGGCTGAGAAAGAATGAAATTTTTTTATAGCTGTAAAAATGCTATAGTCAGAACTGGAATCCAGATATTCTAGATTTACAAGCCATTCTGTATCCATATGTAGCCCAGAATTACAAAATAAATTCTCTAACTATATAGAGCCATGTATCATACACCTCTACTAAAAATCTTACAGAAATTTATACAGAAGCCCAAAACTGAGCTTCCTCTTATTTCAAAAATATAAAAGGTCCTACCATACATACACTTGTCTAAACAAGACATTATCTGTCATCCTGCATTCCTAATTAAGAGCCTCTTGTATCCAATCAATCTTAAAATCACATAGATAAGTGATTTTATTTTTATGTTATCCTATAATGAGTTTCAAAATCAATTGAGTGAGTCATAATATATTAAAAATAAAATAGAACATAAAATAATAGAATAAATAATGCATTCTATGGTTGTTTGGAATTTTTTCCTTTTCTTACAGAGGGAAAAGGGAATTGAATGTATTTTATATTTTGGGTTTCAGTCAGAAAATTTTACAGACTTTTGTCAATTATATCTTCCAAATAATACTTGAATCTATCCATTTTCTATCTTTTTTCAGTTTTCTACTCACCCACTACAAGATCTCCTGAATTTTTCCTATTTGTTTTCATACGTCAAGTGTTTCTCTATTTGAAATCCATTTTCTGCACTGCAGTCCTGATGACCTTTTAAAAGCAAGAATCCAACAATATTATACTTTTGCTTAAGAATGGTTTGGTTGTTTTTGTTGTTGTTTCTGGATTTTTTTTCATTTTTTAACCTTAAGGTTTAGTCTGCACTACACATGTGTAAGTTCTAGGAACTTCTTATTTTTCCAACTTCACTTCACCATCTAATTACATATTGTCCAGTCACAGTGAGCAATTTTCAGTTCATCAACTATGTCCTTCTAACCTCTCTACTTTTTCAAAACAATTCTGCTAAACTGAGGATATATGTGGCCAATGAGCTTTCTTTTCCATTTGATTATGGCATCTGCCTGATTATTGAATTCTTTCTCTTTGCTCATCATTTCTTTCTCTATTAACTAACTTCTATCTACTCACTTCCTGCTACTTATTGCTGTAAGTCCTTCCCATGTATGATTATAATCTGTTTACATTCTAGGGTTTAATAGCATCTTAGCTCCTTTCAAGTTTGTATGATGCCCACATGTAGATGCCCCATGTGGTTTCAACTCATTTAGGATCAGGAATTAGGAAGTAGACTAAATCGCACACATACTCACATACCTGGTGGCATATGGTCTCCATCATAGCTCTCATCATCAGTACCTATCTTTACCCGTCTCTAGGATTTACCAAATAGTAAGGTTTCTGTGGGGGAAAGCTTTACTAGCCCTGGTCATCAGTACATCACCATGCCTACCAAGTTCATGGCACATTGTGATACTCATTCCTTTATCCGACAAATGTAAATGGAGCATCTCCCGTAAGCCAGCCCGGCACTGAGGACACAGGGTGAAGAAAGCAATATTCTTGCTGTTAGTGAGCTAACATTCTAGCAGAGGATGTCCAGCAAAATGTTCATGTAAGTCACAGGACAAGGAAAAGAGAGAGCACACGTCATTGTGTTTTGGCCCAGGTGGCAGTTTCTCTCATCTAAAAGTGCTGGAAACATTCAGGTTTTTCCAATTCTGTGCCCTTACTTGATAATATTGGGCAAGCTCAAAAGAGTTCCTTTGAGAGCTGTTTGTGTAAGCTTGGCAGTTTGTCTTTTAGTTGAGGTTCAGAGGAGGGAGAGGTTTGTAGACAGAAAAAAAAAAAAGGAAGGAAAAAAAAATAAAAGTCTGTGAAGAAGCAAGGAGGGGAGGCAAGCTTCTTTCATGTCTGTTTTAATTATTTTAGAAAATAAAGAACACTTGTATAAAGAACATTTTCTCAGTTCTTTATAAAAATTTTATTCTTGTGTGAAGTACTATTATAAAATCTGATTATTTAATAATCACAGCAACCCCATTAGAAGAGTTATAAAGGAGAAGACTGAGTCATGGAGAGGTTAATTATCTTGTCCAGAGTTACATATCTAGACAGTTTCAGAACCAGGCTTTGAGAGAACCTATGTGCTTAACTGCTCCCCAATAAACACCACTTTAGAAAATGAACAAAGAATTCCTGAGAATGTAGAAACAAACTTTCCTCAAATTCACAATGCTAATCATGTATTTTACTGCCATCCTAGTTTTAAGGAGATGAGCTGAGCGCCACTGCACTGGATCTATTTAGTATTCATGATTTGAGGCCTTATTCCAATCTCCCTAGGATTTCTCTCTGAAAGACTATCTAAGGGAATACTAATATAAATGAGAATTATTTTATATCTTCCAGTTTAAAATGGAAAGGATAATACTATATAAATAAAATATTATAGATAGTACTTTATTAAACATAAAAGCAATTGTTCTTCTTTATTATGTCATTAATAGACATTCAAATTTCCTGGTTGAAGAAAAAAAATGTTAAATGAAGTAGTGATATTTGAGTTTAATTGTAATGCAAAATATGCTTCCATATCAATAAAATGTAAGTTAATGAGCCCAGTTCTTTTCTTCTGCTTCTTAGAGAATCTGTCTTTGGATGCTTTGGGCTCCTTCATAGCCTAATATGGAGACTGAGAAATGATTATTACGTTTCTTATTTTAGGTCCTGTGCCATGATGCACTCTGTGGACTTGTTATGTAACACAGTAGAAAATGAGGTAGAATAGTAACCCGGAAACCTAGATTCTAGATTTATTTCTGCTGTTTGATTAATTTTGCTTTGATAGTACATTTTACTTACCTTTTCTGAAAGCACAGAAATTAATAATTGCTTTGCCTTAATCTTAGGATACTGAAAAATTTCCTTCAGATGTAAATGACTCATATTCTATAATAATCTATATAATTATACACACAAAAATTTATACATATTTATGTATAATTTAAAAATTAAACCAGTCTCCACTCTTTGGTGGTAACATGTGGAATGTCTCCAAAATCTCTCAGCATCTAGTTTTCTCATTCATAAAATAAATGTATCATCAAAACATTTATTAATGGTTACTAATGGTTATTTTGAACTTTAACTTTCCATGTGTACAAAGAAGAGGATCTAAATGTAAAGAAAAAGATAGTATGTAATAGAGGATCATATTGTACAAGAGGATCACATTGTTGAATTGCAACTTTAGTGCCAGAGAGAGGCTTGGTTCTCTGGGCTTCCACAGCACCTTTCTCTCGCTCCTCCTGTTCCCTAGCAGGCTCCATAAGCAAATTTATGTCAATATTCTCTCATTTCAGTAATTCTGCTGGTGAGAGTCAGAGTCATTTGTAAAGGTAAATTTGTCAACACATATTCTCTTAAGTTCTTTGACAATGTAATTTTAAACTAATGAATAAAACTCAATTTGGGGATGTAAGTCATCAAGAGCACCTCAAATTATGCATACATTTCTAGTATCATCTAATGCAATTTTCTAACCTTACTTTTGAAGAGAAGTTTGATAGGGTCTTATATACCATGATGAGATCATTGGTTTGAAATAATAGATAGAAATCAATTGGGAGATTTTAAATGTAGACATAAAATCACTTCTATGTTAATTGTAAAAAATCCCTTTGATTTAACAAATTCTGATTATAGTGACAGGAAAAAAACCAGAAAGGTAGAGAAATTAAATAATTCAATTGAAAGTTTTTTTGTTTCGCACTAAGAAGAGTTGGAGAAGAGGTGGAGAATGTGGCAGATTTAGGAGATACTTTAGAAGAATACTTGTTGCTTTTAGATTGAATGTAAGATAATAACTAGAGATTATCTGGAGCATCTGGGAAGATGACAGTGCCAATTCCAGAGAGAGGAAAGATTATGGGACTTTGACACTAGTCATGTAGCTTGAGATGCTGTTGTGATGTAAAAGATAACTCTTAAGTGGGTAGTTTGCGTTCAGTACAAAGATCAAGGGAGAGGCTGGAGATGGAGAGCCATTGGCATATGAAAGGCATTAGCATTTGGAAGCACATATTTCAAGTCTCTTGGACTCACAGACATTCCATTGCACAGGCTGTGAGTGGCTGCCTCAGGAGCCAGACTTGGCTCTGTGGAGTGAGCCTGACCCAAATCCACTGAGAATGTGTCCCTGAGGGCAATGGATGGTGCAACGTGGACAGAGGTGGAGGGGTGCAATCCATAAGAGCTGTAGGATCAGGGAACCTGCTGTCTGAGATTAGGGAAAAGTCCAGTCACCTTGGTTTTGTGTGGATGCTAGGACTGAGGGCAATTACCCTCATGGTTTCTGCCTCCTTCTCCCAGCACCATGTACTAACAAAATGGAAAAAGAACTCTGAAATTCCACTATTCTACTGTCCACAGAGGTGGGCTGGGATAGTTCTGAAAAAGGTCACTATAAGCCTGGGTATAGCCCCACCCCACAGATTTATAGCTTAAGAAGAAACTTTGCTCAGTACAAGTCAGATTCTAGTCTCCCTTGATCCTGCAAACATCTCAGCTAGGAGATTTACTTAACTCTAGCCATTACCCACTCCTAGTTTATTCCTGGCAGGAAGCTACAACTTAAAGAATCAGTCGAGAAGGTGGGGCAAAAAAAAAAGTAAAAAAATAAAATTAAAATCCTGGCTGTTGCCCTATTCCCAGCCATGCACAGATACGAGAGTCTGAGGTCCTATTTGTGGGCAGGCAAGCCCACAGTAGCATCAAAAGGTAATGACACAATTGTTGCTGCTACTGCTGCTATGCTGCACTTACACAGGACCCATGTATCACCTCTACTTCTTGTCTGATCAAACACTGCTGATCAGTTTGGTTATCACTGTCACAGAGGGAGTGCTATTATCCCTGACCCTGCCTCATCTTGTGAAGCACCTGGGCCTGTCACACCAATGTTTAATCAAGGACAAATGCTTCATATTCCTCATCACTACTACAGCAGCCAACACCAGAGACCAACTAAAATACAGAACCAATATCAACAGTGCCTGAGGAAATACCCATCACCAGATAGGAGCCCTCAGTCATGTCTGGTCATGTGGTCATAGGAATATCCACACAAGGTGCACACCATATAGTCTGCTATTTCTACCATACTCACCTGAACTGCTAGTGTCCTCACTCTTACATGAGCCACAGAAACAATAGGTCTCTCTTATTCTGACATGGTATGCAGTGATCAAATTCATTAATTACAAAGAAGCTACACCTAGGCATAATCATACATCATGAATTGGTCTTGTAGGAAAATGGATGGAACTGGAGACATCATGTTAAGTGACAGAATTCAGACACAGGAAGACAATAATCACATTTTCCTCTCATTTAAGAAACTAAAGAGGGAGAGAAATAGAGATAGATAGATGGATAGAGAAACAGAGAGAGAGAGAGAGAGAGACAGAGAGAGACAGAGAGACAGAGAGACAGAGAGACAGAGAGAGACAGAGAGAGAGATTATCTGAAAATAGAATAGGGATTACTGGGAAGGGTGCTACTGGAATGGGAAGAAGGGTGTGGAGGCAAGGGTAGAAAGGCAAATGGACATGATCAATGTATGTTGTATGCCTGTAGGAAAATGTCACAGTGAATCCTATCAATTTTCAAAATTGCAATGTGTTAATAATTATAATTTTAAAAATTCTTGAAATTGAGTTACAGTGTGGGTTATAAGAATAGTTCTCATAGTTTTTCATATACCATGTTAATGTATAATATTTATATTTTTACAAGTTGTTATGATTTAGATGTGAGGAGTTCCCCAAAACCTCATGTGTGAGACAATGTAAGAAAGTTTTGAGCTGAAATGATGGGGTTATGAGACCCTTAACCCAATCAGTGAATTCATCTCCTGATAGGGATTAACTTGGTGGTAACTGAAGGCAGGTGGGGTATGGCTGGAGGAGGTATGTTATTGTGGGTGTGCCTTTGGGTTGCGTATTTTATATCTGGGGAGTAGAGTCTCTCTCTCAGCTTCCTGTGAGCTGCTTCTCTCTGTCACACTCTTCCTCCTCAAGCCCTGAGAAATGGAACTAGCTGTCTATGGACTGAGACCTCCAAAACTGTGAGACCCAAATAAACTTTTCCTCCTTAAAATTGTTCTTATCAGGTCTTTTGGTCACAGCAGAGAAAAAGCTAATTAAAACACATGTGATAAATAATCTAGAGTTATTTTTATATTAGGTATGTGAATTATATAGGATATAATTTTGTATATTTCATTTATATACTCATGAATCATATGTATACCTTTACACTAAAGAACATTTATATATTTTTCCATTTCCTGTTCCTTAAAGAGTCTTTAGAAAGATCTATCACCAAGAAATTAGAAAAATTGAGCAATTTTGAGGCTTGATAAGAGGCTACAACTAAACATGGCATTTCATTTTCACTTTAAAGATGGCCAGTAATATAACAATATCACACTTTTCTGAATTTGTAATTCTCTAAAATATATGACCATCTCGTCAACTAGCTGTCCAACTGTACCACATTTGTTTGTATCGGAATAGTTTCAGAATATAAGTGCAGTTTTAAATAGAATGAAATAATACTTTTGAACTACAAACTGTCTTAAAAATTAAGAACAGATGTTGCTTAAAAATTTCAAGAAAAAAATAACTTTGATTTCATAGCTAAATTGAGGGGAACATTCAAAATTTTTTTTCTCAGCATAAATAATTCAAAAACAGAATTTCAATAGAAAAAGTATATATTTAAATATCTGTTATATATATTGCAGATAACTATTTAATATATATATTTGTACAAATGTCTATATTTGCATGTGTGTATATATACATTCATGTGTACATACATAATCATGTTGATGTGCTTAAAAATTAATAAATGCCTGCCTCATGCTAAGCATTTGTTTCTAATCAAAATTATAGTCTCTGTTTTGAAAGAGAGTTTTGCAAGAAACTTTGTGAATTGTTTTTTCTAATTCTGCTTCTAGGTAGTCTATTTATTCTAAGAGATCCTAAGACTGATTTATCTAGAGGACAATATTCCAGTAGTCCCTTAAAGTGCTACATTTCCATTCTATAAAACATTCTCAATTCATTTCCACTCCTCCTTGTGGATCTTAAGCAGCTGTACAGAGTCAATTGCAATACCCTACAAGTTCCTAATCAGTTAATAAGTTCATGTTTATAAACACATAACAGATTTCATGTCACATCACCAAATGTATTTGAAATAAGTAAGCCAAAATGAAATATGGCTAAATGGCTGTTTAATTAAAAGGACACATGCATGTCTTAAATATTTATTTTAATACCACAACTGAAATTTTAATGAAAATTAATATGAAATCACTTGAATTTTTTATAATAATTATCTTTTTTTCTCTTGGTTATGAGTATAATTTGATTTATATTCTTTCTGATGTTTTGATATTCTGTTGGTTTATTTTGGTTTTTAAATAAAAACCTTATTTTCTGGTAGGGAGTCTGGTTCAGAATCTGCATGCAAGGAAGAGTTGACTTCCTTTTCCAGAAATCAAAAATGAACATCCTGAGAGGAGACTACATTCTATGTAGTGAAAATAGAGAGAACATGGAGAGGAACAAAGAATGGAATGAAGGAGAGAAGGAGAAATGGAGAGAGGGAAACAAAGAGGGAGATAGGAAGAAGGAGACAAAGAAAAAAGAAAGGAAGGCACTAAACAGGCATATTTTCTAGATCAGACATTGCAAAGGCACACTGCAAAGGCATTAACAATGCAAAGTTTATGTTTCAGTCTTTCAGTGCCTAGCACTTTGCTGAGACCTGATGGGCAGGAAAGAAATGACTGTTGACCTGAACATTTCAAATTGCCCTGGGGTCTTAAAAAAAATACCTCTTTTTCCTACATATCTCCAAAGGAGATTTCTTTTCCTTTTGCCGATTGCTAATCTTAATCACTGAGTCCTTTTCTGCTGTATTATTTCTGTTTCTCTCTAATGGAGAATCCATTAGCACCTGAAGACAAAAAAAAAAATGCAATCTCATAGTTGTGAAGGTCAGAATACCAGGTGTGACTTAGCTGGGAAGTTAGGCATAAGATCTCTCATTAGGTTGCATTCGAGCTTTGACCAAGACTGTTTTGTTTGCAGGTAGCTTTAGTTGCTCTGCATGTGGATCTTTTCGGATGGCTTTGCCATAGCCATATGGCAGACTTCCATCACAGGGAGTGGTCAGAGGGAAAGAGAGAAACTGACCAAGATGCTCAGTGTGTTGCAGAATCTCATCTCAGGCATGGCATTTCATTTCTCCTCTTGGCCATCCAGGAGACTGGTACACTGAAGGAGAGGAGATGATCAGGCTTTGTACATGAGGCTTTGAGATTGGGTACCACATTATGCCCCTTGCTCCTTAATGATCCAAGCCTGTTTGACAGGCAAGAGGCTCTCACATTTCTCAAAATACTTATCACATGGTGAAATCTGCTGGAAGTTTATACTTTTTTTTTTTGAGAGAGGGGAGAGAGGGAGGGAGAGAGAGAGAGAGAGAGAGAGAGAGAGAGAGAGAGAGAGAGAGAGAATTTTAATATTTAT
Source organism: Urocitellus parryii (assembly GCF_045843805.1). NCBI lineage: Eukaryota > Metazoa > Chordata > Mammalia > Rodentia > Sciuridae > Urocitellus > Urocitellus parryii. The sequence goes on along the minus strand of NC_135539.1, from coordinate 124,785,290 downwards.
TTTAAAATAATTTAAAATATTATTAAATATATTTATATTTATATTATTAAATATATTTATATGTGGCTTGAGCCACATCCCCAGCCCTTGTACTCTTTTAATCTGCGTTAGATTCCACTGATCTATAGAAAAACAGATACAGATATACAAGCAAAACCACATGCATAAAACTCTTCCTTCTCTACCTTGAACTTCTACTGAGGAGCAATACTTTTAAATTTTTCACAGGTTTTATTGTTCACATGAGAAGATCTATGGGCTATTTCCTTTAAATACTTTAGAAGGTTATTTTTTTTTTGCCTTACTGAACAATATTCTTAAATATCACTGATTAACAGATGATTTAATATTCATTCATACCCTTGGTTTTATAGTTGGCCATACATTTTATATACTGTCTTGGATCTGATCTTTATTCAAAAAGGCATTCCTTAACTTTAGCATTGTCTGCCATCTGGTGAGGCTGATAGTTTTCAAAACCAGGATTCCTAGCTCGTTCATTTTCAAAAGACCTTCTTTTTGGATTTTCTCTCTATGCTCACATTTTACTTTAAACACCAAGAAGAAAGCAGGAACACCTTCAGCACACTGGCAAGGCTCGTCCTTAGCTAGATCACACAGTTCATTGGATACATTTTCTACTTTCTCCCTTATTGCGGGCAAGAGTATTGCTAACTTTTGTGCCATTACATAAAAGAACTCTCCTTTCTTCCATCTTCCAAGAAAGTTTTTCTCACATTTTTAAAGTTCTCACTGGCAACCTCCTCAAAGTCCACAATTCTTCTAATGGTCTGTTCAAAGCAATTTAGACTTTAACACTTCTCTGTTAAAGTCCTTCCAGCTATTGCTCAATACCGATTTCCAACACGACTCTTGCTTTAAAGCAGCTGTTACAAAAGCACCACACTTAACCGTATCAAAATCTGAATTAGTTATCTGTTGCTGAATAAAAAAAAAATTATTGCACATTTTAGCACCTGAAGACAAACATCACTTATTATCTGGGATAGTTTTCTAGAACAGTCACAACAAATTACCACAAACTGGGTGACTTAAGATAACAGCAGTTTACTCTCTCTTATATATAGGTGGCAATCCAAAATCAAGGTATAAGCAGGTCTGAGTTCTTCTGCAGGCCCTGAGGAAATTCATTCCATGCCCCACTCCTAGCTTCTGGAGATTTCAGACTGTGCTTATGTTCCTTGTCTTACAGACTCATCATGCAACCTGGGCCTCAATCTTCTCATTGCCTTCTTCTATTCATGTCTTTCTTCTTTCCTGTCTTAGAATGCCTTATCATTGTATTTCAGGGACACGCTACTCCAGATGATCTCATATTAAGATCCCTAACTCAATTACATCTGCAAAGACCTTTTTTTTTCCAAACAATATTGAATTCATATTCTCAAGGATTATATCTTTGGAGGAGGCCACCATTAAGCCTGCTATATTATTTAACACAGTTTCTGAAAATTAGGAATTGATGTTTGTCTTCACTGGGCATTTCTAGTTTCAGTAAAGCTTTTGACTGGCACTACAGTCATCTGAGGTCTTGCCTGGGACTAGAACTAGACTTTCAGACTGACACTCTTCACTGTTAGAAGCAGGCTGCAATTCCTTGCTTTGTAGGAGGGATGGTAGCTAGCTGATGTCATGGTAGACAGCTTCACCCAGAGCAAGTATTTCCCAAATGAGAGGAGAATGTATGAAAAGGAAAGTCATAAGTGCCTTTTGAGGCATAATCTCAACCCTAACATGTTATCACATCTAAGATATTCTTTAGGCACTCAGGCCAACATCCATCCCTAGTGAGAAGAGATACCACAAAAGTGTAACTATCAGGAAGTGGGGATCACAGGGTGCTCCCAAATCCATTCTCCTATGCATTTCAGAGCAAGTCTCAACTTTCACTGCTACGATTTTAAGACAAACCAAATGCTCTGAATATTTATGACGCAATTTACCAAAGTTAAAGCTATTGTATCAGGGAAGGAGGACCTAAAATGCTTGAAGGCATTCAGTGCTTTGAAGAGGATTTTAGTGGCTTCTTACATTTCAGAACTTGGCCTGTAGTTAACTAACAAGTGTTAACATAGGGCACAGTCCCATCTCACACTTTCAGTACCCTACTTGCCAAAATTCTACCTGATCTCAGCACCATTTCCAATCAAACAACTTCTGAAGCATGCTTTATTTGGATGGAATAAAGAGAACAGCATTAAGCTTGAGGTTTTCTTCCTTTGACTTTGCCATTACTACCCAGCTCCATACCTAAACATAAAATACTCTTTTATACAGTTCTTGGTGACTGCACCAGTGTTTTGGATAAAACCAAGTCCTTAGTATAATCACCTAGCTGGTGGATTAACTGTACGGAGACAGGAGTTACAAAAGGAGGAGATATTTACATTCCACCTAAGAATGAACATACATGAATTTTCCACTGGCATATGGTTATTTTTATTGTTGAACATCACTACACAATTATTGCTCTATTTTGGTTTATCAACATATCAGGGACTGTAAGAACTTCAAATGACATTAAGGATTTTTTTCAGGAGGAATAAGAAAATGGACAAAAAACCAAACTGAGGAAACAAGAAGAAAGGTAGGAAATGAGAAAGAAAAATAATTTCAATTGATAAACTCCTTGAAAAGATCCAGCACTGCATGCTGCATACTTAAAAATTTTTAAATGTGCAGAATGGAAATAACTTTTTACTCTTTTTTACTATGCAAGGGCTCAATTAATGAAATAAATGATGCAAATCAACCTAGTTACTTTTTAAAGACTTCTGCATTTATTTATATCCCCATCTGATGAATGTTAAATTCATATTTGAGGTTAAAGTAAAAAATATTTTTTAAATGCAGCTGTCTTACATATTTTGTATATGTAAGAAATACATTATACATTATATATTAAATGTATAATGTATCATTGTGATATGTAATTTCAAATGTTTTATTCTAGGTTTTTTTTATTTCTCTCATTAAAATATGAGCATATACTCTTTAATCTCTAATGCATTAAGGACATTTAAAGGGAGGCACCTGTAACATGACTCTCTTCTTAATGTCTGTCTTTAAAACTCAAAGAATTGATGAATACTTACTAATTATTTCATAAGATCCAATGATCTACCCCACACTAATAAATCTTATTTTTTCCTTTAAGCAAAATGACAAAACCTTTATAAATAAATAAATTTCTAGGAGTATAATAATATTGAAATAGTGATGTAGAGGATGACATAAGGAGATAAAATTCTAAAAATTCTAAGTGATAAGCATTTGAAAAGAAGCAGCCAGGTTGAGGGACAATCAGGTTATGGAGTTGGGGTGACATTAGAACCCAAGGAAAAGGCATAGACCCTGATCCCCAAACTAAACTTTCATAATCAGTCACTCATCACAAGTTAATATCCAAGTTTTATCAACTTTCTCCCTTGAATCAAAAATCAAAATTGAAACATTGAAAGCAGCGGAACAATATAGAAATTATGATACAGGCATACGTAGGGATGAAGGACATCCAATGGAATAGATTAATAAGAAACTCTGTGAAGTTACTGGGGAGGAGCATAGAAGGTGGCTGAATAATCCTGTAAACTGTTCAATTTTTCTCATGTTTTGTATCAAAAATTGATAGGTTATACTTTCTCTTCTAACATCAATAAATGTCTACAAAAGTATAAAATATTAAGTAAGAATATACTCAAAAGAAGAATTCAAAGTAAACTACAGACTTTTGTTATAGCAAAAGAAGAAGAAAAAAATCAGGAAGTAGCATGCTAATTAAAGGAAAGCAATAAATAGTTGACAAAATTAAGTCAAATGCATTGAAAAATTCACTTATAAATAAATGAAAATGGTAACAACAATCTGGCTTCAAGCTGCTTAATAGAAATATGTCAATCAAAGTGACAAAGTAAGCTTAAAAGCAGAAGATGGGCACAAAGCAAAACAAAACTAGGATATTAATATCAGGTAACACGAAATCAAGACTAATGATAAAATAAATAACAAAATTTAAATACAAAGATTTAAAATGATAAAAAAAAATCTCAGCAAAATATCTGAAATTAAGGTACAGAATTACATCAGTATTTGTAAACTGCAAGTAAGATTAGCTTTCCAAAAATAATAGAAATAAATACATATAATATTTTTGCTTAAAATGTGAAGTACCTTCGCAGTATAATTCACCAGTAAATTTAAAGTTAATTTAACCTACTTACAAAAGAACATCACATTTAAAAAGAGCACAATGGAATTTTTAACTTCTCGGAGTTACAAAGTTTCAAATATTTGAACTCATTTTCCATTGATGAGAATTCAGGGAAATAGGACCCACATTAGTGTGATACTATAAGTGGTTACAACTTTCTGGAGTGCAATTTCCCAGTATTTGATTTAGCAATTACCCTTCTTGGAATTCATCCTGCTGCCATGCTCCCTCATAGTGGGCTGAATCTTAAGATTGCCACATCCTGAGCCCCAGAACCTGTGAGCTAACTTGTTTGGGAAAAGAGACTTAGAGGATCCAGTTAAATTAAAACATCTTGAGATATGACATTATCCTGGATTATCTTGATGGGCCCTAAATTTAATCACGATTTATCCTTAGAAGAAGAAGAATGCAGAAGAAAATTGGCTAAAGAAGCAGAGAATGCAGCGTGGCCATGGGGGTTGTTAGTGGCATGATGCCACAGAGTTGAGGAATGTGGTGGCCTCCAGAAGCTGGAACAGGAAAGTAAAGGAGTTTGGGCCAGCCTCTGTGGAAGGAGCAAATCTTTACTGGCATCGTGATTTAAGCCCCGTCAAATTCAGTTCAAAATTCTAGTGTACAATCCAAAAGAATACATATCTCTTGTCTTGAACCAATTTTAGCAATATTTCACAGCAACCATAGCAAACTAACACATCAACCAAAGCCCTAAAGATATGAAAACAGAACTCCTTTACACATTGAAGCCTTTTTCTAATTAAAAGCAAATTTTTCTGAAATAAAATAAATATCATTCAAGAGAAATCTATGAAATAAAAAAACAGACAAGTAACCCAGAAAATCATTAAAATCAAAAGTTGGCTCCTTGAGGAGGACAGAGAAATCCATAAAACTCGTAACCAACCTTCCAAGAGGAAAAAAAAAATCATAAGACACAAATGAGATTGATATTAGGAATGAGAGAAGTGGCATTGCTTCAGAATATATTGATCCTAAATAAATAATAAGGGAATATTATGAACAAATTTATTAGAATAAATTAACAACTTAGGTGAACGGGTCCACTTGGAAAATAAAGATCATCACAGCTGCCTCAAGAAGAAATAGATGCCCTGAGCATCACTATACTTATTAAATAATTAAAACTATGTATAGTAAACAACAACAAAACTTTCTCTAGGAAACAATTCCAGGGACAGAATAGAAATGGTTTCACTGGTTAATTTTGCAATATACTGCAGCAACTTACAGTATCAATTCCACACAAACACACACAAAAAAATTCTTCTGAAAAATAAAAATAACTTTTTGGGAATTGTGCTTGATAGCTCGTGCATTTTGTCATATTTTTTACAAGCTGATGAAGATGCAATCTCTCGAGGCCAAGTGAGAGCTGTGGGAATTGTTTGGCCTGCTGGCTCCGTGGAGTTTCCCATCACAGATGTGCACATGAGTGCTCCGCCAGAAATGTGAAGGATTCTCCTTCAGATCTCTAATGTTCTTTCTTTGCAGTTCTCTATTCCCCAGACTAGAACTCCAATCTCTGACTCCATAGCTCAGCAGGACTTTAGGACTTCTGTTTGTGTTCTTCCTCCCTGCTCTGTGATCAGGAACTTGCCTCCAGCAGTATGCTGGGATAATTAAGGAGCTTCTCTTGCTTATTTTCCTTTGTTCAGAGATCAGAGTCCCAGTGAGCCTAACATCCAATTCTGAAAAAGTGTTGCTGAATGTATTTTTCTACCTTTATCATTGCTTACATAGTTAATCCTTCACAGGTCAAGCAGAAAGCTCATTAAATTTTAAGAAATGAAGGCTGGAAAACAAGGAACCATGATAAAAAGCTGCATGACCCTTTTGCTTAGGCTGGTCAGATTTAAAGTATAGTTTGAAAGAACAGAATCTCAGAATTCTAGAGAATGAGTACCGCCGACAGGATGAAAGTTCATGGCAAAGCTTACCTTATTGGATAAAGCGTTGTTGACAATAATCCAAATGCTTTTACTAAACAAAGACTATTCAGATTTATTACCAAAATTTACAATTAGAAACTTTCCATAAGGCAAGATAAGTGAATCTTTGCAGAAGGAACATCTACTCTATATATTGTTTAACCTTAAAATCATACATCAAATGTTTGATTAAAAGAACACCATAACATAACAGTTGTTTTCTGATACTATGTTATGAATAGAGGTTATATACATTTGATCATACACTGGAACAAAACTACTTTAAAGTGTAAAGGACAAATAAAACATTCTTATTTAACAATTTCTTAAGCATTTTTTTATTTATTGTACTGACTGAATGATTTGCAGTGTTTTAGCATTCAAAGCTATAGGTTACAGTCTATTTATCTCCCTAAGACAATTCTCTGGGTTGTCTTTTACATATGGCCTTAAGTTAGAAATGGCAGTTATTAATACTTCAAGTCACAAGGAATACAATCTCCCTACAAGAAGGCTACCTTGGGATCACTTGCTGATAGCAAAGAAAAAAAAAATTGTTCTGGGGTTGAACTCAGGGGCACTTAACCACTGAGCAACTAATAAAATAAAAATATTTTATTTAGAGACAGTTTATCACTAAGCTGCTTAGGGCCTCACTAATTGGAGGAGTCTGGCTTTGAATTTGAAAACCTCCCCCCTTGGCCTCCTCAGCCACTGGGATTGGGCGTGCCCCACCACACCCAGCTAGTAAAGAAAAATTTTATGTGATACTGGAAATAGCCAGCAACAGAATTATCTTAATGTAGCTCATTCTTTCTATGGTATCTATCTGATTTTACCTATTATATCTATCTATATGCAATGTCTAATATTATATTTTACATATAATTTTTGGAGTTTTTACTATCCTATCTTATCCCATATATAATTCCATCTAGGAAGACTAAGTAAGGATTTCTGACATATTTTTAATTAAAAACCACAGTACCATTTTCACAACCAGCAAAAATTAACCATTCCTTAATACAACCTGATAATATAATTTTATTAATTACTTCCTTAAATGCCATTTTCAGTTTCTTTTATTATTTTCTTTCAAAAAATAAGTTCCACTTAAGCTGTTTGTTAATAGTTCTTCAAAGTCTCCTTTTATCTCAAACAGTGTCTGCATTTAGCCAGGGGAGAGGAAGGTTTTGGATCTTTCTTTTAATAGCAAAACAACACACACATATCTTAAAAATCATTCCATTTTAGTATATAAAGTCTTCCTCACTATTTTCATTTTTATTTTTTTGAATCACTTCAATAAAATATGCAGAGCATATAAAAAGCTACATATATAATTTAGATAGTTGGATGAATTAACTATACACTTGTGCAGTCATCACACCATCAAGGTCACAAACATACACATTATTTTCCCCCATTTCCTCCATGCTTGTTGTTTTTTTTTTCTCTTTGGTGGGGGGGTGTGCCAGCGGCTGGACTCAGGGGGACCCAACCACTGAGCCACATCCCCAGCCCTATTTTGTATTTTATTGAGAGACAGGGTCTCACTGAGTTGCTTAGCACTTCACTTCTGCTGAGGCTGGCTTTGAACTCACAATCCTCCTACCTCAGCCTTCGGAGCCCCTGGGCTGTGCCACAGCCCTCTCATGCTCTGTACTGTTGTTGTTCTGTGCGTGCACATGTGTGTATGTAAAGTAAAAACACTTAATAGAAAGTCAGTACTCTTAGCAAATTTTAAGTATTGTCACTGCGCTATGTAATAGCTCTCCAGAATTTATCTTGCATAACAGCAACATTGTATCCTTTTGTCATCACCTCTTCGTTCCTCGTCTGTATCCCCTGGCAACCACCATCTACTGTCCATTTTTATGACTTTGACTATTTTAGATTTTTACATTTAAGTGAGATAGTCTAGTTAGTGTTTGCCTTTCCTTTTATGGCTCATTTCACGTACTGGGATGCCAAGTCCATCCATATGCCATGTTTTCACAAATAGGAGGAGCTTCTATTTTAACACTGACTGGCATTCTATTGTATGCATATACCACAATTTCATTATTCATTCATGTGTCCATGAGCATTTGCATTGTTTCCATGTCTGGATATCGTGACTGATGCTAGAATAAACATGGGATTACAGATGTCTCTTTGAGATCCTGATTTTAATTCTGGTGAATATATACCCAGAAATGGGATTAGTGAATCAAATTGCAGTTCGATTTTTAATTTTTTGAGAAAACTTCACATTTTTTTCATAGTTACTATGTTAATTAACATTCCCACCAGCAGTGTACCAAGGTCTCCTTTCTTCTACATCCTTGCCAATATATATTTACATTTTGTCCTTTGATTAATAGTCGTCTTAACAGGTATAAGGTGATATATCTCACTGTGGTTGTGATTTGGATTTTCCTCATGGTTAATGATGTCAAGTACCTTTTCATATACCAGTGGCCACTAGTAGGCCTTCTTTAGTGAAATGTCTATTCAGGTCCTTTGCACAAATCTTAATGAGATTATTTACTTTACTATTGAATTGTAAGTGTTCTTTGCATATTTTCAGTAGTAATCATTTAGCAAATATATGGTTGATAAATATTTTATTACTTGATTGCCTTTTAATTTTATTGATTTTTCCTATACTGTCCAGAAGCTTTTTGGTTTGATGTAGTCCCACTTCTGTATTTCTGTTTTTCTTTCCTGCACTTTCGCTATCATATATAAAAAAAAAAAAAATCACTGCCAAGTCATGAAGCTTATTCTCTCTTTTCTCTAGAAGTTTTATGGTCTCTGATCCCGTAGATAAGTCTTTAATCTATTCTGAGTTTATTTTCCATGTATGGCCTAAGGATCCAATTTGATTGTTTTGCATGTTGATATCTAGGTTTTCACACCATTTATTACACAGATTATCTTTTGCTCATTGTATGTTTTTATGTCTTATTAAAATTTTGTTGACTGCGTAAGTCTTCATTTATTTCTCAGCATCCTATAATCATACAAGCATGGAACATCATTTGCTCTGACTCAGTTCCTACCTCTCCCTTTCGCCAACACTACTGCTAGCCCTTCTATTTATGTATAGTTTTTATTAATTAGTGCTTTAAATATTCACATAAAGATGAATTAACTGTGATATATTCATACACACACATACATACACATACACACACACACACACACACACACACACACAGGAAATCTGGGTTAATTTGAGTTAATTTCATTTTCATTCCAATCTTGCTTTTCCCATCCCTCCTCCCTCCTCTTCAATCCCCTTCTACTTCATTGATATCTCTTGTGTCTTCATGGTATCCCGCATCCCACAGTTTTGTACCCTGATTTTGATCTAACTTCTGCGCATGAGAAAACCATTTGATCCTTGGATTTTTGAGTCAACCTTTTTTGCTTAATGTTATATCCTCTAGGTCCATTCATTTAACAGCAAATGCCATAATTTCATTCTTCACAGATGAGAAAACTCCATTGGGCATGTATATACCACATTTTCTTTATCCATTCATCTACTGATGGTCATCTGGGCTGATTCCCTAAGTGGGCTACTGTGAATTGCACTGTTATAAACAATGTAGTTATGTCACTATACTATGCTATTTTCAGCTCTTTTGAATAAATACTGAGCAGTGGGACATCTGGGTCATGTTTCCATTGTTAGTTTTTGAAGGATCTCCATACTGCTTTTCAAAGTGGTTATACTAATGTGTAGCCCACCAAAAATGAATAAGTGTACCTTTTTCATTTCTTCTTCATGAAGGATTTCATTAAGTATGTTTTGCAGCTCAGGCTTAGTAGTCATAAATTCTTTTAGTTTCTGCTTATCATGGAATGTTTTTATTTTATCTTCAATTATGAAAGCTATTTTTTCTGTATACAATAATCTTGGTTGACACTTTTTCTTTCAGGAATTGGTATATATTATTCCAAGTCCTCCTGAATTTTGTCTGGAGAGAAATAAGTTGAAATTCTAATTGGCTTACTTCTAAATGTTACCTGCATTTTTTTTCTCTTGCAGCTATTAAGATTTTATAGTTGTTGTGTATATTAGGTATTGTCATGTAATGTGTCTTGCCTATATTCCTCTTGAATTTGGACTTCCATCTTGTCCCAAAGGTTTGGAAAATTTTCTGATATTTCATTGAAATATTTATTCATTCCTTTAGTTTGTATTTCTGAGTCTTCTTCTATGCCAATGATTCTATTTGGTCTCTTAAAGTTATCCCAAATTTTCTACGTATTCTGGTCATGATCTCTTAACATCTTTTTGTTATTGTTGCTTTTATTTCAAGATTATATAATTTGTTTTAAAGGTCTGAGAATCTGTCTCCAAAGTGGTCTAATTTATTGGTTATACATTTTTAATTTCATTTGTTGAATCTTTCATTTCCACAACTTCCCTTTGGTTCTTTTTCAAGTCTCTATCTCTTAATTGAAATAATCTTTAACTTCGTGTATTTTCTATATTAATTTCTTACATATTTTAGGTCACTGAACATTTTAAATATGAATTTTCTAAGTTATTTCTCTGCTATTTCTTCCACTGTGGTATCAATAGAATCTGTTGTTGAAGTGTTGTGGGTTTTTTTCAGTTGATTGTTCTTTTGCTTTTTCATACTGCTTGTATCTCTAACCATGTGCAGGAATTATAATTGTTTCTATTTTAATACAGGGGACTATTTAGTGAGATTATTTCTTTTAAGAGTTCCAGGCTGTGTGAGTATCCAGATAACAATATTTTCACTCAAAGTGTGTCCGCTGTTATTCTCAGTATTGGCACCACTTTGAGAGACAATATTAAATTCTATTTACTTTACTCTTCAGAGCAAAGTCTCGTTCTACTCAACCTTAAGAAAAAGAAAAACTTGTTGATAATGTTCTACAAAGTTTCTCTAATCCAGGCATAAAATTATACTAATCTTCTGGGAATAAGTTAAGAAATTAGTTATTAAAGTTTATAAAATTACTATTACATTATATAGGGTCAGAAAAGGAGAAGAGAGAAAAATGGGCAAGAAATAAATAAAAAGAAAAGACAGAAAAGAATAAGTAAAATGAAGAAAAGAATGAATGGGGGGATTTGATAATTAAGAGGGGCTAAGAGGAGCAAATGTAAATCTAAGCTAGGGAAAAAAGTAAGAGTGATTACAATTAATGCTTTAAAATATTAGAGGAAATACAATCAGATGGGTTGAGGGAACAAAACTGAATACTACAGGAACAACTATTAAATCACAGTGAAGAATACTAAAGATTAAAATTGACATTAGAACTATTTATAGTAATTCATGACATTGCAGAGAAAATTCTAAATAAGCCTCCTGGTTTGGATTTCACCAGTATTTGGAACCTAGAGAGGAAGCCCATCACTCTTCATCTCTGAATCCTTCTAGAGGTCCTGGGCCACAGGGTCTACTTTCAGAGTTGTTACAGGTTTCTTACCAACCAGTTTATGGTCACCATCCCAGGGGACTGAGGCCATCTGCTCTGAAGGTGCTTTGTTGCATCTTCTACTGGTTGCAGGAATATAGCATGCAGTGCTCAAGGCTGTCACTCTGAGTCATGTGGGATGCTGAGCCCTGGCTCCATTCCAAATGGGCATTTTTAAAGTGGCCTAGAGTGTAGTGACTGTCTGCAAGCATGGAACCTGTGATTTCATGTTTTCTGTGAGTGGTCTATGAGACAGAAGTCTCCGCCCTGACTGATGTAGATTGCCAAGCTACTATACCCATAACTGGATATAAAGTCAGTTGGCCTGCCTGTTCCCACTGCCCACTGTTGTCAATCTTTAGCACTTGCTCCCTTCTTATGGTACTCCCTGTGTTATGGGTCAGGCTACAAGAACAATGACCAAACAGAGTCCATTTTGCCCTGAGACTCCATGTCATATAAGAAATGCTTCTCCCATGGGAACATACCACCTTTGTGCCCATCCACAGTTGCTGAACATAGCATGTTTGGCAACACAAAATGGTAATGATTATACAATGTAAAATTGTTCTTTCTTTGGTCCCCATCTTTCTTGGACAATGTTTGATTGTCCCTGATTGATTGTCTAGATGATAGTAACCATTCTTTAACTTGTATTCAACTAAGGACGATTTGACCCACTCCCCTTCTGCCTATGATTTTAGATCTCATGACGTTTGTTTATGTTTTTGAATTAAAGCAACAGCCACCTATGATGAATATGGTTTTGGATTACAAAAAAGTGTACTCAAACCTCAGGATCGGGTCAAAGTGTATAGACTTGCAGCTTGCCCCTTGGCCCGCCAATTGGTGAATAAAGATTCCATATCCTGCTTTAATATCAACTGTGTGATTTATGGCTATTTAAGCAAACCTGGTGGCTGCCTAAAGCCATGGGGCCCTTGGGTACAGGTTTTCTGTGAGCCATCTGAGACAAAGACACCTCCACCCAGGCTTGTAGAGATCCCCAGGGTATCATCACTGTGACCAGGAAAGAGAGTCAGCTGATGGGCCCAACTCATCTCAGCTCTCACTTCTCATGGCCAAGAAACATGGTTGTTCACTCTCTTCTGCTATAATCTCTTCAGGGTGGTGCTGTCCAAGCTCCTTGTGCCCATCTACAACCATGGGATCTGCCGGTGACACAGGGAGCCTTCAGTGACACTGAAGCCTATGTCTGGTGGTAGAGCTCACAAGGGTTTTATCCATCACCATGATGTGGGTGGGATATACGCTGGCCTGTTTTGCCTGAGCTCCCACCGAGGCTATGTTGAGTGCTGGGCCAGGGCTGGCAATTAACAGGAGTGATGAGTTCCAGGGTCTCCTAGACCCTTCTCACCTTGTCTGTAGGGAGGTTTTCAGCAGTGACTCCTCTACAAGTTCCTTCTAGATGGATTATTGAGACATCCTGCTTCATAGGAACTCCCTCTAGTCTTATTTGTTGCTCTCTGAAGGTGGAGAGAAGCAATATTGACTTAATTTCTTCCAGGTAGGCTACCTAGCTGTCGACTCTACAAAATGGCCGCCCTACCCAACTCAGCTTTCAGTTCACAATTTGGGTTAAACTGCTTGATCTCTTTTACTCTCTTTGCCCTTTCTGTCCTGTTTTAACTTGGTCATCTTTTCTTTCCATTTGTTGCTAAGTAAGTAAGCTTATGTGATTTTCCTCTCTGTCTTTCTCTATAAACACTCCCCCCTTGACCTACCTGGTTAGAAATTCTATCCTTATTTTCCACTGCAGTAACCAAACTACAAACTCTCAAACTGTCCACAATTGAGTTTTAGAGTATTTACTGTGTCACCCATCTCTCTGGTCAGCTGTTCTTTTAATCCTTGCTTTCTGGACCATGGATGGGCTGAAGGTTGCCACCTACATCCACTCTACCATCTTTCCCAGAATACTGTTTTGAATACTATAGTTTTGTAATCTAATTTGAAACTAAGGAAGAGATTACTTCCAACTTTTTTCTTTCTCAATTCTTTTGGATATTTGGGTCTTTTTGTTATTTCATGTAAATTTATGAGTGTTTTTGCCATTTAGTGAAAAATAACTTTGGAGTTTTGATATAGATCACCTTAAATTTAATAGCATCCTCTGTTGGAGACATTTGTTTTTTAAAGGAACTACACTTTAGATTTTCTCATGGTGTAGATTTGGCTGATTGTATCCTCACAATTTCATTGTTGTTGTTGTTGTTGTTGTTATCCTCACAGGCTCTTCTATCTACAATATTTTCCCAAAAGTGCTATGAGTCCCAGATCTTGATTAGATTCAGATCAATGTTTATAAGAATGTAATAGCTCCTCTAAATTTCTTTTAAATCATCACTCTAAAAGACACTCAGTACTTACCACATAATGAATTTCTGAACACTGAGAAAAGTAAACAGTAATTAATTGGTTCACTGAGTGGTCAGGTATCACAGATTTTGATGATAAAAAACACTACAGCAATAAGCAAAACTTTTTTCACTGCAAATTCCTCCATTTATAATTTATCTTCAACTGGTTGAACATATTTAAGTGAAAGAGTTAGATAAAATATGTGTTGTTCATCTAGCACACAACATTAAAGAAGATACAATCTCATTAGCATATTTACAGCCTCTTGATGATCATCTAATTTTTTTCTTTTAGCATATTACTTTGGCCATAACAATCTATGTATTTAATAAAGATATAAATTTATAATACATGCTATAAAAATAATTTTCAAGTAGTAGCTGTGAACTCAATCTCAAATATTCTCCTAATCTTGACTTCCATCTAATTCAACAATTACTTTGTTGATGTATTTTTTGTGGCCCTCGGAGGAATACAGCAGGAAATGTGCAGATTCTTTTATCCAAGATCTGATTATTCATGATGTAATTGTACATGTGAAAATATGTGTACATATCTGTGCCAGAGAATGAAAAGGACTGGTGGTAGAGGAACATTACTAGCACATTATACAGGGGATAAAAGAGAGAAGCAGAATGTGAGGAGAAATAAAACACATACAGAAGTGAACTTTCAGCTCTACCCAGATTAGCTGTGATGGAAGCATCACTTGTAAGATTGCTGTCTACACAGATGTACACTGGACAGTATACTTCTCCATGCTTATACATTTCAATGATGTGTATTAACCTCTGTGTTCTTAGAATTCACTTACTATAAGGAGAATTAGGTTTTCTATAGTAGGAAGTCTCTGAGAAAAATTCAAGATTTCCAAAATAGGATCATGAATCTAATATAAGAGAGGGAAATTATGAAATCCATTTTTGTTTTGTATTGGTCTGCAAAAGAAAGATATGGTTTAGAGAGTAAGAAGGGTAGAATGCAAATGTTTAACAAAATATTGCAAAGAAATTACAGTAAACTCTTAGCTGCCCCATGCACTCTGGATACACACACACACACACACACACACACACACACACACACACATATATATATATATATATATATATATATATATATATATATATATAATGAGAAGGAAAGAGAAGAGAACTGACTAGGACACAAACATACAAAAGGTAGGAAGGGTTCAAGAAAAGGAAACTGGAACTAAAAGATGTTAAAGAAGAAAACTGTAGAAACTAATGTGTGGGGATCATGGAAGACAAAGTCTTTACAATTACATTTGCACTTCAATGTATCTAAATCAGCATCAATCAGCATGAAAGCATGACCTCAAATTATCTGACACAAGTTCCAGTTACCTCTATGCAGGATGAGTTAGTGATGGCTGTCACTATCACCATTCCAGGGATCACTGCACATGAGCTGTTCTGAACCATTCTCACTACTGTTTGGTGACCCTTTTCTAGACTCTTCTGTGAACATCACAGGTGGATGGTCCTGAAGGGGTGAAATTTACTGATGTCAGGAGACTCAGCTGAGATTAAGCAAATTGCTCCAAGAACAAATTTCCTTCTCAATGCCCACAGCCTTGGGAATAAAGTACTGTTTTCATGATGCTCAAAGAATGTGTGGTTGCACGGTGAGGAAAGGTCACCAGCAGTCCCTGCACTTGGAAAATACTGAACAGCATACAATCCACTCCATTTACAAAGGCAAATCATTCACTGTTCAAGCCAGTCTGTCATTCCACACCGATCTCTATGGATCTCCATTCTCTTCTGTTCCACACAGACCAATCTTCCACAAGTTAAAAATTGACCCATGTATTGCCTTCAGTTTTAAAACCAGAATGCCACTGTTTTTAATAAATGAGGATCCTAAGTTAGTCTAACTTGTGTATTATATTGAGAATCCCACCTTTCTTTGCTTGAGTCTTCCACGCTTTGATAACTTGGCAGTCACAGGTATAGTCATAATTAATGAAATTCATGATACCATTTGGGTCTGAGAATCTTAATGAAGGATTGGTGGAAACAAGGAATGATATATGGCCACAGAATTTAAGCCCAATAGAACTGAAAGGTAAAATTCTGTCACTCTTAGTATTCCCATCTAATTGGTATTGCATACGAGTAGGCTGATTGATAATATTGTTTCAGACTATAAATTAAGGTGCATGCTTTTTATATAATTTAATTTCCTACTCTCCATGAGGGAACACCTGGTGAACTAGAGCAATAAAGCATTACCATTAAGATGATTTTCATCCCAAGAGATTGTTCTGCAGCACAGAACATTAATTATAGTTACTAAAGAGAGAAAGACAAGTGTCCATCAAACTCTCAGACTGGGAATAATTACCAGGATTGGCAGGTAAATTCTCACAGGGATAAAGTGTCTAGAATCTCTCTCTCTCCCTCTCACCCTCCCTCCCTCTTTCTTTCTTTCTCTCTCTCTCTCTCTCTCTCTCTCTCTCTCTCTCTCTCTCTCTCTCTCTCTCTCTCTTTTTCTTTTTCTGAATGTAGAAAGGAGCCAGAGAAAACCTAACACGGAATTCTATTATTTTCCCTGGAATTTCTGTAACAGAAAGTTCAATGATTACACATAAACTTACATAAATACACTTTAGTATTGAGGAATAAAGAATTTGGAGTTTAATCGACCAAAGTTTGAATCGATGTTTCACCACTGAACTTTGGGCACTGGAGTAAACTTTTGTTTATCTACTAAACAAATATCTCTCTCTTTAATAGATAAAAGAATCTCAACTGTATTGATACAATTAGGTTTAATATCTGTTTAGTTCTTAACAAAGCAGACTCTGAGTCAAAGAATAAAAATAAATTATTGGAGTTGTGACAGGATAGTAAGTATGTGTGCAAAAGGAAAAGAGAGGAAATAAAAGAACAAACTAGCAAACGTTATTTGATCTTTAGCCAGCAACGATGGCTGCTTCACAGGAATCTACAGAGGGATACAACTGGTATTAATCCATTTGAGGATTTCTTTGGCCATTTGGCAAGGGACCATCAACTCAAAGACATTTCCTGGAGAGAGATGAAGAAGGATTTGTCTGTTTGATACTGGCTCACCCATTAGTCTCATATAATCTGGTCAAAGTTGACCTGATCAGGATAGCTAAATCCTTCATGTCTCTGTATTTTGTCTGAAGACTCCTTAGCAGCTTCTCTGGATGCCAGACCTTCCATAGTAACAAGAAGGTAAATGTCCCATTACCAAGACTGAAGAAACAAGGAGTGGTAATGCAACATGGAGCAGTGGGTGGGCAAGTTTTTATCTTAAAATTTAAAAAAAAAATGAAATCTCTGGACACAAGGATAAGAACAAAGTAACAGGATTTATTAGAGTCACCGGAAGAAAGCAGAGCTCCCAAAGGAGAGAGTTCCCAAGAGATGGATGTCAATGGGTATCTGTTGTCTAGGGGTTTTATGGGCTTGATGAGATGACATTTAAATATTGAACTCATAAAGGGGTCAATGAACTTTGTCTTCTTCAGAAATATAGAGAAAAATAATTTCTAATCTTTATTAATGCAAGGGTGGGGATAAGGGTCTATTGACCCAAGAGCAAGTACCTTTGTGTGAGTGGTTGTGTCAAAGTGTTATTTAGAAACTGTCCTTGTGTTTGGAATATCTGGGATCAGAAGCTTGATTCCCCAATTCTGTCTTCCTCTTGGTCTTCTCTGAGACCCTTTTCCTGGCTGCACATGGGTGGCTCATCTTCTAGTCTCAGTAAGAGAACTGAGAAGTTTCCCGAGATATTTTCCAATGACATGAGTTCATGCCAAGCCAAAGTAAATGATTAAAAGGTAAGAAGTGTTGGTCGAAATCCTTCATAATAGTTCTCCTTAACATTTGGTAGTGATTGGATTAAGTATGGGCAAGCCATTCTTTTCTGCAGGACTTGGAAGTATTCTGAAAAAAAAAAAAATTCCCTTTACAATTTAAAAAGGGAAAGGAGCAAGGAGAATCTAAACTATTTTGTCCTGGATTTGAATCCCTATATTTGACCAAATTGAAAATGTATGAAGAGGTGAACTGGCATGATACTTAAGCATAGGAGACCTGCAGTTCTAGTTCAGGTCCTGGCTTTGGCATATAGTATATGATTCAAGAGAGGTGTTTAACCTGTCCAAACTTCACTTTTTATTGTCAGCGACAATAATAGCTATTTTATTATGATAAGGATTCAGTGAATTAACACTTTAAATTTCTTAAAATATAGTGAGCAATGAGGATTATTTAATTATAAAATCTCATATTGCCAATGTTCATAGATGTAATTTAATTCATTTAATATTGTGTAAATTACTCATCATTTCAAAGATCTGTAGAAAATTTCAGGGTGAAGTCTGAGGCACTAATGAGTGATCTCAAATACTTGAGAAGAAGAAAACAAATTTACCTGTAAAAGTAAGCAGTTTGCCATCTATTTCTCTGAAAAGAGAAGGTCAGCAATATTTAAGAGATTTTGAGTCCCTCAGAGGAAAGAACCCTTATAAATCTAAGTTTTATTGTTTTTTCCCCTCCGTCTTTTATTCAGTTATTGGTTGATTTGAAGCTTTATGAAAAGTAATACGCTCCTCTCTGAACTTACATTTCTTCAGTAAAATTCATATCCTAATGAAAAATATCACTAAAATGTTACCTCTCTGAATCATGCCATCATCCCTAATGTTAGTGTCCTATTTATCCACATTAGACATTTCAGTATTTCAGCTGATTTATGTCTTAGGCAAAGTTCATAGGAAATAAGTTATTTTATTCACCTATATATTCTCCTTTTAGATTTGTGTGTTGCCTCCATGTTACCAAAAATATAGCTTATTCATATTTCAGCATTTTTACTTAAAATTCTATTCAACTTCATTTCATATAAAAAGGGAATTCAATAGTTTCCTACTACATAATTCATTATTTAATAAAAACATTCACACACCATCTTTTAAAGGCAGAGATGAATTATCAGTCTACCCAAGACTGCCTTCGTTCATCATCTTTTAATTCAAAGTAGAAAGTACTCTGATAGCAACTAGCAACTATCATTGCCACCATTTATTAAAAACAAAACAAAAACCTTCTGTATGAAGGTTCTTAAAATAAAGTCTCAAATTTTGCTTATTATTGCTATATTTTGAGATACTACATATGTCTTAATGGATTTTCTATTCTTTTCAAAAATTTTCAAGAGGACACTTCAGTCTTTTAATGAAGGAAAACCATTTGTAAAGTTAAGATGTTTAAGCTAGTGGTAACAATACAAGGGTGCAATCTTTCATGAATGATCACGGTGATTAATTATATGATTGCACCTTTTAAGAAGAAACCTGAATCTTGAAATTATAGTTAGCATTTTGTTCCATCTTTACAAAGAAAATATGATTGTTAGGACTTCAAGGGAAGATGTTCAAGATTTGCTTATTTTGTTCCAAAATGACCAAGCATTTACTTCTTTGCAATCACAGTTCTAGGCTTGAATGTTTAATTATGAAACATGAGTAGCCAATTGTAGTGCTGAATGACTTCAGGGAAATTTTGAATAGGCATTATAAAGTACATTGTTGCTTTAAAGCTGTAAGTAAAGAGAGCAGGGCAGGCTTCTGAGGAGGATTTGGATTGTCATTCAACTATTTTTTTTTTCTGTTTCATAATTTCTATTTCTACAAATTTTGTAGTCTACCTTGAGGCTTTTCAGAGCATCTTCTTTCTGGTCTTGTCGAGTTAGTTATTCAATTAATTTTTGACAATTCATTTCAGAGCAATTAATTATCCTCCTTGATAATTAATCTTTCCAGTTGATGTAGGTTTCACACAAAAGCTGTATTTTCCCCCACAGCCCTTTGCAAGTACCTTTTTTCTAGCAGGCATTCCATTGTTCTTTGTTTAAGTGTCTGTCCTCCCTACTGCTTGGAAGCAAGGACTCTTTCTATTCATCTTTACACAACTGGTTTTTACAATGTGAGATGCAGAAGTGTTTTTGAAAATGGTAGATATCAGAGCAAAGTTATTTTGTACAAAAAGGAAAATATATTGATTCTTACAAGTGAAAATTCCAGGGGTATGTCTTGAGTTGAGATCAAATTGGATGAAGTGAGAAGATTTCACCTTGGTGAAATCATTATCCTGCTTTATCCCCCCACCCTCTCCACCCCTGTCTCAAGCAGCCATAAACCTTAACCTCACAATGCTCCAGGTTTAAGTCTGACTGTTTTAGGCTAATCGGGAAACAATAAAAATTCTGCATTATAGTCATTCAAACCCGATTCTTAGAATTATAAGTTACTGTCTCTAATGAGGTCAAATGCTTATGAAGAAGACTGTTTAAGGGCATGACAAACACTAATTATGCTTAGCGTGTGTCCAGTGATCACTTTTGCAATGTCTACTTGAGTCACTTGAAGTCTGTTATGATTCTTAGTGATAGGTAAAATAGCCCATTCCCAGTGGGTTAAGCAGGAAGGGGTGTGCTGAATATTAGTAAGAAGATTATAAAACTTTGATGAAGCTCCAGGCTGAGGTAGTAGAATTATTTTAAGACATACTCTTAGCAGAAGTGCTGATCTGCCGACAATATTAAAAACAAGTCCCTTATGTCTTAGTCACAAGAACTGCTATCTCCCTCCACCATGGAACTGCACATCTTTGGCTGCCACCTGTACCCAGTACAATAAGTGTCACAAAAACTGCCATCTTCTTACCTGGCCAGTTTCTGAATATCAACATCAATAATGTCAAAGGGGTATTTGACACACAAAAACTAAATTACATGTCTGCCCATTTGTGTTGAAGTGTTGAAGAGTGATAATAAAAAAATAGCTGATTGTTTATGGTCTTGGTCCATTTTGTGATGTTATAACAGAATACCTGAGGCTGGGTCATTTGTAAAGAGCAGGAATTTATTGGCTTATGATTCTTGAGGGTAAGAAGTCCAATATCAAGCTGCCGGCATCTAGAAAAGGCCTTCTTGCTTCCACATTACACAGTGAATGGTGGAAGAGAAAGAGCAAGAGGAGACTGTACTTACTCTTTTATTTTGTGTTTAATTAATTAAATTTATTTTAAACAAACTCATGAAAACATAAAAAATGTTCAGGTTAGTGGAGTTTCCATGAGATGCTTTGATATACTTTTTTTTTTTTGCAGTATTTAAATCATGTTACACACCCATCTCTTCAAATATTTATCATTTCTTTATGATGAACTTGGCCTTTTCAAATGGCATCAATTCCACACATGAGGGTGGAGCCCTCATGGCCTAACCAATTCTTTAAGGCTCTCTACCTCTTAAAATTGTCATGAAGGAAATTTTTAAAATTTAATATATATATGTAAAACAATGGCAGGTGTTGATATATATATGGGTTTATAGCACAGAATAAGAAATAAAGAAATGCCAGCATTAATATATATCATGAAAGCATCTGTAGCATAGAAAGGATATTTTTGAGCTCTTAAAATTAAAAAAAAAAGCATGTAGCATATTAAAATTTATTAGGTTGGTTTGTCTTTGGGGGTTTGTGTACTGGTAGACTGATCCTCAAGTTGGTGACTTAAGAGCTGAGATCCAGTTATCCTTGGCTTACTGGAGGGTCTTTCTGTAGGACAGGATTAAGGGAGTTTTCTTGGGATCCTGAGTTAGTTCTCTTGAGAGCACAGAAAGCCTGATTGTGACACATGAATTTCTCTCTGATTGTTGTCTGGCAATGCGGTTGCTTTCTCCGACAAATGCTTCTCTCGTGATGCCAAGCACCATTAATGAGGTCCTGTCTAGAGGACACAAAGCTATCCCATCTTAGACATTCAGACTCCAAAACTATTTAATAAATCTCTTTTCTTTGTAAATTCACCCAGCCTCAGGTACATTTTTATACTAATAAAAGTTATCTAAAACAAAAAGCAATCAAAATTGGTCATAATAATTTCAAAATGCCAAATCTCAATATAAAATTGTTTCCTAGGTAATGGAATAAAAACAATGGTATCCTTTATGGATTTAAAGAAACTGAAAAACTTATTAAATGTAGAAAATTAAAATAGGTTCTTCACTATCATGCCAAACTCTTTAATGATTTGCTACAATGTAGGGAGCTGAAATTTTGAGCACATTCCCTCTCACTTTTTCTTTATAGCAGACTTCATGCCATAGGTAGCAGAAGTACAAATAAAAGACTGGGGAAAAATAATATCTCAAAAAAAATTAGACATTTTTCTTTTCTTCCTCCCTCCTTATGGCCTAACCAATTCTCCTCCTCCCTCCTCCTCTTCCTTCTCCTCCTCCTTCCTCCTCATCCCTCCTCCTCCTCTCTCCTTCTCCTTCTCCTCCTCCCTGCTCCTCCTCCCTTTTCCTCCTCCCTCCTCCTCCCTTTTCCTCCTCCCTCCTCCTCCCTACTCTTCCCTTCTCCTCCTCCCTCCTCCATCCTCCTCCCTTCTCCTCCTCCCTCCTCCATCCTCCTCCCTTCTCCTCCTCCCTCCTCCATCCTCCTCCCTGCTCCTCCTCCCTCCTCCCTGCTCCTCCTCCCTCCTCCCTGCTCCTCCTCCCTTCTCCTTCTCCCTCCTCCTCCCTGCTCCTCCTCCCTCCTCCTCCCTTCTCTTCCTCCCTGATCCTCCTCCCTTCTCCCTCCTCCTCCCTTTTCCTCCCTCCTCCTCCTTCTCATCCTCCCTCCTCCTCCCTTCTCTTCCTCCCTGCTCCTCCTCCCTCCTTCTTCTTCTCCTCCTTCCTGTTCCTCCTCCCTCCTCCTCCCTCCTCCTCCTCCCTTTTCCTCCCTCCTCCACCTTCTCCTCCTCCCTCCTCCTCCTCCCTTTTCCTCCCTCCTCCTCCCTCCTCCTTCTCCCTCCTCCTCCCTTTTCCTCCCTCCTCCTCCTCTCTCCTCCCTCCTCCCTTTTCCTCCCTCCTCCTCCTCCCTCCTCCCTCCTCCCTTTTCCTCCCTCTTCCCTCCTTCTTCTCCCTCCTCCCTCCTCCTTCTCCCTCCTCCCTCCTCCTTCTCCCTCCTCCCTCCTCCTTCTCCCTCCTCCCTCCTCCTTCTCCCTCCTCCTCCCTTTTCCTCCCTCCTCCTCCTCCCTTTTCCTCCCTCCTCCTCCTCCCTTTTCCTCCCTCCTCCTCCTCCCTTTTCCTCCCTCCTCCTCCTCCCTTTTCCTCCCTCCTCCTCCTCCCTTTTCCTCCCTCCTCCTCCTCCCTTTTCCTCCCTCCTCCTCCTCTCTCCTCCCTCCTCCTCCTTCACCTTCTCCTCCCTCCTCCTCTTCCCTTTTCCTTCTCCCTTCTCCCTCCTCCTCCTCCATCTTCCTTCTCTCTCCTCCCTCCTCCTCCTCTTTCTGTTTCTTTGTATTCTTGAACTTAATAGACCAAGTATAGACAGGTGGGGCCCAGATAAGTTTAGTAGTGAACAGGGTTTAAAATTATTCATCCACTATGCCTCTCTGCTTTAGGTCATAGAAAAAAAAAAGTTAGAAGACCTCTCATCTCCTTCTATTTTAAAAAATGTTCTAATCACCATGGAACAAACCAGATGCTTGTTTTTAAATATCCACTAATAAAAAATAGCTGAAAATATATCTTTTAATAAAAAGTAATGTTGCAGTAGGTGTTTGGGTAAGCATTCTGACACTAACCTTATATGGAAGATTGGGATGGAGGTCACCAAAAATATACCTAAAACTGATGTACCTTTTACATTTTTTTACATTTTTCTCAAAACAAAAAACAGGATCAGTGATGAGGTTGAAAGGAAACTAATACCTATTCATCTTATAACTAATAGAAGAATTACTTTTATTTTATTTTCACTGAGTATGCTGCCAATAGTTCTAAAAGAGGATTCCACCTTATTCTCATAAAATGACCTTCAAAGGAAGTAGTCCATGGTGATTTGAAATCAGAAGGAAAAACTGATAACATAATCCTCCAAGCGCGACACAACAAAACCTATCTACACATTAAAATCTGTTGAATTCCTGCCAATAAAAGTAATATGTTCAGACAAAATAAAAAGCTGAAGTTCCATGACATAGTTAACAATAAAAAATTTTATGATTCCATATACACATATTCAGAAGAAAAAAGAAAAGAAAGCCACGAACTTTATTAGAACACTATTTGATATCTTTTACTTAATCATTGCTTCCATATATTCTTCTATAAACTTACTTTTGATAAAAGAAATACTTTAAAGTGTATATAATGTAATTCAAAGAACACAATAGTTACTGGTAAATTATTAAGATTCCTTACTATAAATGTGTTGATTCCTTTTTTAAAATAAGTTTATTTATTTAATTTTGTATGTGATACTGAGGATAAAATCCAGTGCCTCACATGTACTAGGCAAGCACTCTACTACTGAGCTAAAACCCCATCCCAAATTCATTGATTCTTATTTTTTTTCTTTATTTTTTTAACCATAGTAGGCTTTAATGCAATCACAGGTAATCTCATAAGCATTTCTTTCAAAATAAATTTTAAGAATTTCTATTTAATCACTCTGTTCCCTAACATTTTCCCTCCCCTCATCCCTCACCCTGATCCCCTCATTCTATTCTACTGATCTCCCTTCTATTAATTCTTATTATTAAGAGATGCATAATAACTATATATCTAAGCCAGATTCATTGTGTATATTTGTACATGGACATAGCATTATTTGGTAATGAGTTTAAACAATTTATGTTAATGGCTTTTATTTTCATAATGAATATATGGCATATGGCATAACAAATCCCACTACTATATATAATATGCTGACAAAAAATAAATAAAAATAAACTATTTATATTAGAAAAGTAAATTTCAATAGAAACAAAATATCAGAAAATATTTTGCCTAATGGAAGGCATTAAGGATTTTTCCCCAACAACATCTTTTTTGAAATTAATTTTGATTGAGTGATTTAAATCAAAATTTTAAACACTCTGCTGGATATAGAAGCAGGGTTACTGTATGTAGTACTTCTTGAATTTAAATACAGAATAATAATAAGATTTAAATTAAAGTTGCCAATGATGCATTTAATTTAGCTTTAATAAGATTTTGGTAGTGTTAAAGAAATACCAATGAATTCTGCAAATCATATCTGAATATACAATAATAACCATGCTTAAGTCTTAGTGAATGTTTGAAGTTCTTAAGGATCACTATAAAAATCAGAATTTAATGAGTGTTGTCAATATCATGGGGTGCAATGAGCACAGGAATGAAACTGGAGACAGCTGACTTCTAGCTAATCTGGCTTCAAATACCACATCCCAGCTTCCTTAGCAAAAATAAGAATAAAAAACTTGGCAAATTTAAAGATAGACATTGAAAATAGCGTGGACATCAATTTCTGCTGACTTTGAAACTTTAAAAGTCCATTCTTATTTCTCATAAGATGTTTTCAAAACTTCGTTACAGAGCAAGACAAAATGTTTCTGAAGAGAGCATCTATCTATCTTTTCTTAGCCTGTCTTCCTGGCTGTGTTATGTAGTATTAAATGTGTTTCTCTTTTTATAACATGCTCTAAACATGCATTTTGCAAAGTAAACTGGGATCAGTGAGGAGTCCTGGCTAAACGTTCAGCATCACAAATGGTTTAGTAACTTGATTCCATTGGAGAATAAACTATATACTAAATGACACAATTTTCATCAAAATATCAATGTGACAGTTTAATTTTCAGGAAGCTCCCCATGACCTCAGGAAGCACCAAATTGGTTGATTTATTAGGTTTTAAATTATGCACAAAGTTGGTAACACAAATGAAGCATGGTCCTCACTCTTGAGAAATTCACATCTACAGACAATTCAGAGAAACACTGCATGAATGCACATATAATTTATCCATATAGAAATAATAGAATAAGGCCACTTGGAGGGATTCAGGCTTTTCAAGCTTCTTTTGTCTCTTAGAAAAAGTGATTGTCAACCTAATGTTCCTTAAACAGGTCATTTCCTGGATTGGGCACAGTTCTTATCTCATCATTCTAAAGCTACCCAAAGTTGCCATTATTTTACTTAGAAAACTATAATTTATTCTTAGGTTTTTATGAGGTTATCATTACTCCTGAAACACCTTTGTTTTAATGCCTCAATTTCTCTCTGTGTTTGTAGAGTACAAGGCACTCCCTTGGCATCATAGTCACTCCTTAAGTTCTAAAATCCTGCTTTCTGGTGTCCTAGTTCTATGGGCTCTATAGCAACTCCTACTTGACATACAGTGCGGTAAAGGTTGGCATCTTGAATATTCTGCTTATGTGTCTGTCAAAAATGCCTGATTTCACACCAATGGCTCAATGATTGAATGACCACATTGGATACAAAGTCCAAGAAAGAAATAACAGAAATATAATGTGGATAAAAATCAAAGTTTGTCTAATGCTGTTAGCCAATTCAAAGGATAAGATTTAAATTTTCAGAACAGGAGTATGATCTGTATATTTATAACATCTTTACTAACTTTTGAACATAATCTGGATTATTCACATTTTTAAGATAAAATAAAATTGTCAAAGAGTAATAAATTCCACAATGTTTATTTATGATCATGAGAATTTATGTGTGTCATTTTCATCCTGGACACCAAAAGTCCAAATAATTTATCTTCTAACAAGACATTTTATTTTTTAAAGGATAAGGTAAAAGAACTGCAAACATATTTAAAACAAATGAAACATTTATGTGTCTATCTATGGGCATACACATACATATTCTGAGAAAATTATTTTAAATGATATTAACAGCTAATATTAAAAATTGTGTCTGAGTGACACACTTAGCTCATATTCAAGTATATTAGCCATTATTTTTCACATAATTTCATTGTAATGTTTTCTTTAATGAATCATTCATTATTAAATTGTGAAATATATACCCTCTCCATTTTGATAGTTATTTTTAGCTTTTATTTTAATCACATAATTTAGTACTCACGTTCACTTCTGGCCTCTGTTGCTTTTGTCTTTATATTTTATTTGTATATTTTTTTTCATAGTTCTTTCATATTGACAAATATTTTTCAAAGAGGGTCTCAAGTGCCACATGAATTATTTTAAACAAGCTTCCTGAAACTTTTGCAAAAAAAATGAGTGTCAGCTTCTCAAAGTCACCTGACATTCTTCACATGTACTGACATCAATAAGATCTATTTCTGAAATTAAATTTTTGAAATATTTTAGATTTTTTGATAGCTTTTTTGATATTTTAAGTAATGGCAAATATCTAGTTCTCAAAAATCATTTAGAATTTTTGAAAATTATATGAATTTAAGATAATGAATAAGATTAAGATAATGATGTAATTTTAAAATCCCTTTAATTCTCTCCCAATCTCTCTCTAATGCATACACACTCTTGCATACCACCATCAATACTAATATGTACGTTATGATTATAAAGACAAGATAATTCAAATGGAAGAAGTGATTTACAGTAGAAGGGGTAGAGAGAGAAAAGGGGAGGGGAGGGGAGGGGAGGGGGGATAGTAGAGAATAATATAGACAGCAGAATACATCAGACACTAGAAAGGCAATATGTCAATCAATGGAAGGGTAACTGATGTGATACAGCAATCTGTATACGGGATAAAATTGGGAGTTCATAACTCATTTGAATCAAACTGTGAAATATGATGTATGAGGAACTATGTAATGTTTTGAACGACCAACAATAAAAAAAAAAAAAGAATTAAACCTATTTTTGAACAGATATCAAATAACCTCTAAACTAAAACTAGTTATCAAATATTACCAGGTGACTGGCACATGCCTATATTCCCAGCAGCTCCAGAGGCTGAGGTAGCCTCAGCAATTTAGCAAGGTCCTGAGTAACTTAGCCAGACCTGTCTCAAAATAAAATATTAAAAAAAAAAATAGGGCTGGGGATGTGGTTCAGTGTTTAAGTTCCCCTGGATTCAATCCCCAGTACCAAAAACAAAAAGAAAAAAAAAAAAGAAAAGAAAGAGAGAAAAAGAAAAAAGATAGAAAGAAAAACTAAAAAATTATTACCGAAAGTTTAAGCACATGTAGTTCCATAAGACTATGCTCCACAGTAATTACTTCTTGTGATTATGTGTGTTAGTGAGTTTTAAATATGAAAAGCTAAAGCAACCTTTTATTTATTGGAGCATGCCTTGTATTTTTATTCATTTCTAGGTTTGGTTTTCCTAGACATTAAAAACATAATAGGTCACTTTGGTCAAACTCTCCAAGCTTATTTCAATTACTACATTAGGTAACTTGGCCTTCTTTCCATCTTTTGTCCATGGTTAGCAGAGCTCAATTGGCTGTAGAACATTTAGTCTAACATAAGACATTCATTAAAATTTCCTAAAATGCTGCTGTGGCACAGTTGATTTTGTTTCTTTACTAACATGCTCCAATTTCAAGTTCATCATTCTATTGTATCCATAGCAAGCAAAAGATGATGTTATTTAATGCAGTGCTGCCTTAAGGAGGATTGCTGGCCTTTGTTTCAAGAGGGAGGGAGGGAGGGAGGGAGGGAGGGAGGGAGAGAGAGAGAGAGAGAGAGAGAGAGAGAAGTAAAGCTAGTTAAAATATCTACATGACCTTCAGATGATGAACATTTTTATTTACAGGTATATAGATTTGAAGACAAAGTATTAGAAGATAAAAAGCTTCTTAATTTTTGCGGGGGGTGATCAAAGGTTTTTATATGGATCCTTCTTTCTTTCTTTTTATTTATTTATTTTGGTTTTTATCCAAAGCAACAGGAATAATAATACTGAATACTCAAAAGAGATTTGTATTATATAACATCAACTGAGAATTTTATGGAAGTAAAATTTAGTTCAATTTTGTTGTATTACGATTACTCTGAAAGTATAAAGAAATAGAATAAGGCATGCCCAAAAGCCTTATGAAATAAAAATAAAAGACTACATGAAAAAGACAAATCCTTTGAACATCATACTAAAAAGTAGGATATTCTACTTTTCTACACCCTCAAGGCTAAAATTTAAACATGACTGACACTGTTAGACTTGGGCTGTAAAAATTATGCTCCTGAACCACAAAGAAATGGGACATTGAAAAAATTGCTCCTTCAGGATAACTAACAAATTATGTATAAAATTATTTTAAGAGATTATTTTTAAAACCTCTATTTAATAACAAGTGAATTTTGTGTCTAATACATGCCAGGGATTGTGCCAAATTCCAAGGGAAAGAAAGGATAAAGAAAAATATCACTGAATTTAAAAAGAATAAGAAAAAGGAATTTGAAGTAATTGTAAATGTGAGAAAAATGAAACCTTTGGGACATTTACGTATCATGGAGGAACCAAAACCAGATTCCAAATGAGGCATGAAGGAAATAGGAAAGAGAGAAAAAAGGAAAACAGTTCATTTCAGAAACGGAAATATGTTCTGAAGTGAGAATGGGAAAAGCTATGCAGATACCAGTGGCAGAAGCACATGCTTCTCAGATCTTGAGTTTCATAAAACCAGGTATATTTTTAGGTTCCTTCTTATTGTAAACCCAACAAGTCACTGAAGGGTGTTTTAGCAGATCATGATGATAAGGTTCCTGTTCAATCTGGGTTTCAGATTGAGGTAAAAGCAGATGCCAAAGATAAGCAGTATTGTCCTAATTTTTAATAGTAATTCAGAAAATTGACAACACTGTATTGGAGGAATATGGCAGTAGGAGAGTATCCAATCACAGAAGATAGAATTGGTGGTTTGGATTGGCCAATCAGAGTATGCAAGATAGAGAGGTTTTAACTGGTTCACAGGTTTTTGATAAGAGTAGTTGAAGTTTAGTAATAAGATGGAAGCAGATCATGAAATGATAAAAATCGCACTACTGGTTGTTTTTTTTTTTT
Source organism: Urocitellus parryii (assembly GCF_045843805.1). Lineage (NCBI taxonomy): Eukaryota > Metazoa > Chordata > Mammalia > Rodentia > Sciuridae > Urocitellus > Urocitellus parryii. The sequence goes on along the minus strand of NC_135539.1, from coordinate 124,755,436 downwards.
TTTTCCAGAGCAAATGTAAGGCAGATTCTCCTTAAACAAAAAACATGAGAGATTAGCTTAACCATAAACAAATTATCCAAGAATTGATAAAATAGTCTTTGCCTTTTCTTCTCATTCAAATAAAATTGTAATATACTCTTGCAATTTTAAGATGTCTTTACTGTAAATTGAGTTTTGAGGAAGAAGAAATGGAAAGTAGAATAAAAATTTTAAGATTTTTACCTTAGAAACCTTGATTAATGAGGAAATTAATAACATATAAACAGAATATAGTAATATTATCCAAAAAAAAAGCTGAGTTTTATAAGTTTCAGTTTTTACATTCCTAAGTAATATCCAAATGACAATGTCAAGGATGAAATGTCCTATGTGTTTGGGAACTTGCATGCTACTTCTGGTAAATTCTGCTTATGGGTGTTCTTCAAAGGATGGGATGTGGGTGAGAAAACCCGTAAGGAGAGGGCAGTGTAAGAGCCCAGGGAAAATGTGGGGTTCAAACCAACCAAAACCTCATCCCTGAAGAAGTAAGCAAATTAAGAGGGACAGGAATTAATGAATGAAATAAGTCATCTAGCCCTGTAGCTTAAAGGAGGAAGTGACCTGGTAATGACTTTGAATTAAAGGAAGGAGAGCTCCAAGTAAAAGCATGGCCAACTGTGTCAGTGTGGTAGTCTTTGCAAGAATCTCCACATGATGTTGCTCTGCATTTTGGTAACAGATATAATATTGTCTTTCACTGAAAAGAAAAAGATAAGAAAATAAGCATGTAAATTGTAATTTTTATTATTTTTGTTGTTCTTATTTGTGTCATTATTACAGTAGAAACAAAACTCAAATTGTGATCATTTGGGGAGAAAATAAGATTGATAAATAAATAGGACAGAACCAGGATTCTGGAAGATTCTTTAGGAAACAAACTTCAATCTTTAGAGATTTAGGGAGGATTTCCCAGCAGCATAGATGCCCTCTAAACTATCTGCTGTGACTGTAGAACTGTCCCTATTGATGAATGGCAAATGTTAGGATGGAAAAGACAAATGTGGTTTTATTTAGCTGGATAATGAAATGTAGCCCTAAAGTGTAAAGTGAAGGGAGAAATTATCCATATATTATAGCAAAAAAGAGAACTTAGTTTTAAGGAAGAAAGTCAAGTAGATAGATGAGTCGGAAATTTTAAAGGAGTTAACAATAATTGAAAAGTAAAACAATGACACAGAACAAAATAAACAGGTCCCAGGATAAATCAGTTAATAAATCCTTGTGTAAATATTGTAAATCAGGTGCCCACCCTAATTCTCTTAAGGGGATAAACCAATAATAAATTATGTTAATTTTCTTTTCAAAGCTTGTACATCTAAGCAAAAACTATAAAATTTAGCTTACTAATAATTCATTGGCAAGATTGAAACTATAATCCATTTCCACTCAAGACCCCATACCACTAGTGTTTGTCCTTACAAAAAAAAAGAAAAATAAACTTTACTAAAACTAAGGAACTCCAAAAGTTTTACTAATCTATGTTCCTTCTCTAAACTTTGTTCATTTTATAAGAAATATTTTAAGTGCATATCCATGCTTTTGACATCGAGTAGGGATGAATAGTATTAATAAAAAGCATATTGAAATTTATATATATTCTTGATATTCATGTTCAGTGGAAATGTGGTTTTCAATTTTAATTCAATCCCACTCTGAAACTGATGATTGTTTTAACTTACAAAGAGTCACACAATGTTCTCAGTACATTAATTAATATTAATTCTTCAAACTATATACATTTGAAATGACTTCATGCTCCCATTCTTCATTAAAGTTTTGGGTTGAGAGAATTAAAATGCTTCATGAGACTGCCACACTGATTAGATGTGAGGTGACATTTCTGGTTAGGGGAGGGATGACACTGATGTTCTTCCTCTATTTGCATTTCACTCAGAAAACCTCAGGAGAAAGAAAAGACAATTTGGATTCAGGAAAGGGTCCAGGTGGATTGAATAGTGAGAATTGGTTTGTTCAGCATATCTGCTGGAAACATAAGTTAAGTCATGAACCTGATCCATCAAATAACAAAGAGCATCCACTATGCACCCCTAATTTACAAGTTAAGTCAGTGGTTGTCTATCTTAATATTTGGACCGGTTTGCTGAAGCCCAAAAAGAGGCTGTTAGTTAAGCAACATTCTATATAATCCACTCCTTCTCAAATGCAATTGAGTAGAGCAGCATAAGTACAGAATTCTCTAGCCTCATTTTAAGGTAGAAATAGAATGGGATTGATTTTCAGTGGAAATATTTTGGACCAAATTTAAAGAAAGCACAGAATAGTACATAGAAAATATAAAGAGTAAATGATCAAAAAGAAAAAAAAATGTTCAAACATAAAGTGTACATATTACAAAGTCTTCTCCAATTATAATCATGCTCCAATTATAATCATGAATCCTCTACTTGCTCATATGTAGTTGTTAGTCAATGATCAATATTTATTCATTTCTTTTTTTAAAAAAAAGAGAGAAGAGAGAGAGAGAGAGAGAGAGAGAGAGAGAGAGAGAGAGAGAGAGAGAGAAAACTTTTTAATATTTATTTTTTAGTTTTTGGAGGACACAACATCTTTGTTTGTATGTGGTGCTGAGGCTCGAATGCATGCCAGGTGAGCGCGCTACCGCTTGAGCCACATCCCCAGCCCAATATTTATTCATTTCTTAAAAAGAAACTGGGTATTAGAAAGTTTAGAATATGTCTCTTTTATATAGCTAGAACTGTAGGAAGCATACTTCTCAGAATAATTAATATTTCCAAACTTTTGTTATTTATTGTAGTGGTTCTTATTATCATGTAGCAATAATTTCTTCTAAGAGATTTCATTCCTTCATTCTTATTGGTATATATGTGACAGATAATTTATTATAGAAAATGATACTTTTGGAAGTATTGGTGGGTGTTCTGATAAGGAACCTTATGTGTATGTATGTATATGAAATACATAGTGAAAAATAATTCTGAGAATTATTTTATTAAAGAATCCCATTTAATGTACTTAAATATTTTTTCTCATATTAATCATGGATCATTCCATGTCTATCTCCTCTTCCCTGTCATAAATCACCAACTAATATCAGATATATATCAGTGGAAAAATCTAGCTTACAATATTTTCACTCTCAGAAATAATAGCATTAAGTGGGAAGAACACTACAAAACTAAGTAATTGCAAAATAATTTAAAATTATTGAGTCCTGCTATGTGTCAAATGCTATAATAGGCACATTTCATACTATCAATTAAGAAAAGGGAGCTTCAAGAAATCCGTTCTTGTTTGGAGATAACATTGAGCAAGTAAGGGTGCTGTCCGTACTTTTAAAACAAGAGAAAACCTGGAAAAAAAAAGTTTGTTTTTATTAAACCTACCAGAGAACCAAGGTCACAGGACAAAGAAATTGCCCAAAATATGGAGTGAGGGCATTTAACTGATGGCTGGAAAAACAACAACAACAACAACAACAACAGACAGAATTTAACTTATCTGGAAAAGACATCAATGAATCAAGCCAAAAAGGTCCACCATGGGTTAGTGCAGGAGTGTCATAGATGAGGGATGAAAGACGGAGGGAGGGACTTTCACAGTATGGCAGAACTTTCCATCAGAACTCTACCGGGCACCCAAATGAAAGATGAAACAGATTTCCGATAATGCTTCCCTTAGGTGCTTAAGGGGGAGACAACAGCATCTCTGCCCCATCCTCAGACCTATCATTATGAGCTCCCATGAAATAATCTAAAGCAGGAAAGACAACAAAATCTATCCTTTAAAAGGAAGAAGGAGCTGAATCTACTTTTGGGGAAAGAAGTAGGCCAACAACACATCTGCAGAGAGGCAGGAATGCTGTGAAGGCCATGTCCCTTAGATCCAGGTTCACAGTCAAAGAGTCAGGTTTAGTCAGATGATCAGAGAACACCCCACCCCACACTAAGAGGCATAAGTAAAGTAACAGTGGTATGTAGCTGGGAGGGTTAAGTAAACCCTAAGAGGCATAAGTAAAGTAACAGTGGTATGTAGCTGGGAGGGTTTCAAAATACATATTCTTCTCAGAAGCAGGGTAAAGGGAAACTGAAAAGTCAATTGCAATTAGACTCTGAGACAAACTTCTGAAAAATTAGCCTATACTGTGAAGGTATAACTGGGGAACTTGAAGCATCTTAGGTGCTAAGGATAATTGTAGCTATAGCAAACTTTAATAATAATTAAACTATAATATTAAACTATAATTTCTGCTACTTTAATATAAAGTCCACCAAAAAAAACCCTTTCAAAAGGAAAAGAATCAGCAAATTTTAATATAGATTCATAAAAAGTAGCCAAATAGAAATGCAAATAGAACACACACACACACAAAAAAAAAAAAAAAAAAAAAAAAAAACAAAGCAAAACAACAACAGAAACATGCTTATTTATGTAATACCCTGGCCAACCTGGTAAGCAAATTGTCAGTCAAATCCAGAACCTGAGAGAACCTGTAATATTCTTCCATAAAACAAATTTAGACAGATTTGATAGATACAGGCAACAAGTGAAACTTGACTGATTAGATCTTGAGAAAAAGATGGAGTGTAGGAGAGAAAGAGGAGAGGGTTGCCGGAATTAACCAAATGGCATATGGGCGTTTTATTATTCTTTATTCCGTAGGTTTGATGATTTTTAAATGCAAAAGGAAAACAATGTGTTTTTCCCCCATTTGCTTGGCTTTCTTCATATATAACTTCTAGCCCTGTATCAGCCTTACAGAAGGAAAACAAGTAAATAACTGCTGAATGGATACATGTGTAAATAAACATTATAAGATGCAATTTGCTTCTGAAACACCACACTAAAGGAGAATATTAACTTTGATCATTCTTTCTTTATACTCAAGAAATAAAAGCACAATTATTGACTCATTTCATTCAAGCTCAAATATTTCAAAATTTAGAAACCTTGTGATCATCTCAAATGAGAAAAACAAACATAGACTTTATGGAGTTGAAATCCAGCCACCATTATTAATCACTATTTTTCCTTTCAAGTTTTCAATAAAGTGAATAATCATTGGCTAATAATAATAGTCAAGATTTTTTCTATGTAAAATTATATGGAGTGCTGGGGTTGTGGCTCCAGAAGTAGGGCATTTGCCTCACATGTGTGAGGCACTGGGTTCAATTCTCAGCACTACATATAAATAAATGAATAAAATAAAGGTCCATCAACATCTAAAAAGAAATATTAAAAAATTACATAGAACATGAATTAATTGGAGTTGAGCAAATGAACAATATTTCAACAAGTTCAAATTAGAATAAAGGGAAAGTATTTCTGGTAACATTTTCACAAAAAAAAAAAACAGAATTTAAAGATAGTCAAATAAATTCATCCTCTGGAAATGTAAATTAGTGTTTTAGAAGAGTCTGGAGAGTCTAAGATATTCTCTGGAAGCAAGCACAAACCAGAAGTCAAGAGAGGGGAGGACAAATTTGAAAATGTTGAGTAGGAGGTGACAGTGTGGGCGGAGCCTGAAAGTGAGAAGACGTAGAAAGTACCATCCAAAGAAGAAAACAGATTTGTGTCCCTGGAATAATCTTGTTCAAAGAAAGCCTCTTTTCCTATAATTACACTACCAAGATAGTTATTACTTTCTAGAAAGTTAGAATTTTCAAAATGGTTGTATAACTTCACTGTAACAGATGAAACAATTTCAAGAAACTTGATTAGATTCTGCTCGTTACACATAAATTGTACAAAGTTCAACTTCTCACATATGGTTCTGTACATAACAGAAATGCTCCAATATGTGTTTTTCATTTTTAAGTATGACTTTCTATTACTTTCTTTCCTTTATTGTAATTTTCTCAATATAATAGACCTTTTTTGTTAGTTTTCCATTTTACTTTGGTTTGTTCTTGTGTTAGGATTATTTTAATATTGGATTTTCATGCAATTAATGAGCTCTGAGACAAATTAAACCACTTGTACATTATTATTCCACATTACATTTAAAATTGAAGCCAGCATTAGGTGTTTAAGTCAATGGAACTTTGTCAATGTATTGAAATGAAATGGCATGGAATATAATTGTGTACATTCATATTCATTCTGAAGAATGATTGCAATTAAATTCGATTCATGAAATGATTTTTCTAATGATATCAGTATCAACATAGTAACCATGTTTATTCCACTGGAGGGTTTTTTTTACCATTTATAAGCAATTAATTTTATTTGAGTTTTTGTTTGTGCCAACATCCTCTAACACTTTATAAATACTTGTGTTCCACCTGCAGCTTTTAATGAGGAATGAATCTGTTCACAGCAGCTACCTCAGAACATTAGTCCAAGGGATTGTGTTTGGCTCACCAAGCTGTTAAATTTTCCTGTGTGTGTGTGTGTGTGTGTGTGTGTGTGTGTGTGTGTTTAAAAGCATTGCCTTTGGCTTTACTGTTCCTTATTAAAAGGAAAGCACTGTCAGAATTTCAATTGGTTTCTTCTGCCTGAATACCAATTAAAACCTACTTAATACAGCAACACAAATATACTCTGATTCCTCACTTGGCAACTGACTGATTTGGTTCTAATAAGTCTCCTTCTATAAACTAAAATATTTATTAGAATAGTACCTAGGTTTTGAAAAATATGTCTGGTTAGGAGAAAACCAAATTGCCAAGCTGTAGAAATCAGCTATCTAACCAAGAAAGAATCCAGAATCACATCCATCTTTTATCTTAATTAGAATGTGAGGTAGCCTCAGTTATGAACTTGAGCCTGAAGACACTGAGAAAACATATTAGCACATAATTCTGTGCTGAGAGAAAAGAGACAACAACGGGAAGGGACTTCACAAGGAATTCCATGAAAACACATTTTAAAATATAAGAATCAAATGAGAAGTTAATAAAATAACATAAAACAATTTTAGAAAACTGTTGTTAACTTAGCCTTTCAAAGATAAATCAAGATGACTATAAGACAACTAAAAAGGAAATGTGCATTTTGTAATAATAGTACAAATAAAAAAATTGCTGAAAACCTTATATACTAGTGAATAAAACACTAAAAATGAGAATTATATCAAAGTAGATCAAAAAAGATAGTACATTGGAAACATGTTTTTTTTTTAATGTTTGGAGGATATGGAAACTAGTTTTAAAAAACCTCTAGAAAAGTAATGTAAATAACTTGTCTAATTTTTCTGGGCACTTTTATAAATACTTCAAAAATTATTTCCCAAAAAGTTAAATTTCCTAAAAATAAAATAAGAAAATAATTGTGTAATTCACACGTAAATGAACATAACCATAGCTTGCTACACAGCAAAGTTTATAAAGCTACTAAGCAAAAAAAAAAAAAAAAAAAAATCTTTAATTAGAGGCTATACCTACTCGATTTTAACAGAGAAACAGATGTTTTAGGTAAAAATATGCCAAACCCTAGAGTAACTGGGAAAAAAAATCTTTTTAAGCACTGCTATATCTGGATCTCGACTTCAGCAAATGAACAACACTATTTACAGAGATCAGAAGCCTTGGGAAAGAACAGGTTTGGTAGCAGGTTTATGGGACATGCATGTTCCATTCCATTCCATTTGATTGTTCTTTAAACGTGATGTTGAAAATGTTCAGTCTAAGTGAAGGTGGCTGGATTATTTGATCCTACTGCAAACCAGAAATGTGAGAGGAAATACACCTGGGTACTTAAACTTGAACCAGGAATCACTCCCCATACTCATCCAATTTTTTATTTCTTTTGTGTTCCATAGGGTTTACTTTATGTAACTAAGCATTTTGCTTCATCATTTTCTACACAGCAACCTACACCCAGGCATTGCACTGATACCTGAAAGAACCTCCTTAAGACATTATTTCATGGTGAGCATGAAATGGCACTGGGGACAGGGGGCAGCCAGAGTTGATGGTACATGCATGGGACTTAATCAGTAGTCACCAGGGTTTGAAAGCTCAGAGGCTGGACCAGACCTTGTAGGACATAGAGTAAGGAAGTACATGGAGGTAAGAGATGGTGACTGAGGAGTGAGCTCAGGGATGATCTAGAGTTTTTCAGGAAGCAGAGAGGAGTCGAGAAAATAGACAAGAAAAGAATAAAACAACAAATGAAACAAAGAGATTTAAAAAACAGGCTTAAAGAAAGAAGATTCAGTTAAGTGTGTTAAATGAAGCTAAGACTTTACGGTAATGACAAAATAATGAAATACTGGATTGGAACATTAAGTGGTAGTGGCTTAAGGAAAAATTCTAAAGAGTTCTAGGCACTGAAACTAAACTGATATGAATTAAAGAGAGAATGATAGTGAGAAAGTGGGGAATGTGGGTACACAAACTAATTTGCGTCATTTGCTTTGGAGGATAGTAGAGAAAGTGAACAATGGCTGGAAAGTGATTCAAGTTAAATTGAACATAACTGAAGCTATGGATCAAAAAATAGTTCCAAACCTACAGTGGAAAAGTTATGATATGAAAAATAGTGGCAGTATTAAAAACAAAGGCAAAATCAGAAGTAGGTGGTATTCAGGGATGGCAATTTTAACAGTCAGTTGGTCCATTAATGATCTATAATCCTTATAACTAAATTAGACACACAAAAAACCCCAAGCAGCTTCAGTTGGAATATTATGAACTTAAACTATGGTCTCAGGAAAATTGTTGATGATTTAAAATCAGCGCAATAATCTACCACTAGCTTGTCAATGACCTACAACTAACACATAGAAAGACAACGATTTTAAGAACACAATCAAGACAGATGGCTCTCTACCTACTCCTGGCTAAAAGTTTCATCAACACCCTAAGGGGAATTTGTAATAAACTCCAGTCTTTTCACTGTAGTTTGCATTATCTATATGCTACTTACTAAAATATGTGTGAGTGATCCCAGAATGTGTTCACAGAAGGTGCCATTATTGCTTTGGTGCCTTTTTAAACAAATCACACACATACACACACACACACACACACACACAAAAACAACTAATTACTTCAAGGGGGGGTTTAAGAAGAGATAAATAAATTGATAGTTACATCCTATTTTTAATCATTTATTTCTTGTTGCTATTTTTCCTAGTTTCTAGAGTACAGAGTACATTTGTTACTTCATTAAAGTTTCTCTTTGAGTAGATTTTTATAAGTTAATGTATGATCAGTTTAGGGACACATAGTCCAATACTTCCACTTTAAAACATGTAGGGCTTGTTCCTACGGTAGTCCAGAAATGTGAGAGGAAATATACCTGGGTACTTGAAACCTGAAGCAAGATCACTTCTCACACTCATCCTATTTTTTTGTGTTCCATAGGATTTCTATGGAACACAAAAATGGAACATTTTACTTCATTCTCTACAACATAACAACCAAAACGCAGGCTTTTCTTTGATGCCTAAAAGGAACTTCCATCAGACATTTAAAGGACCTAGCCCTAATGTGAAGAAGCAGAAAGAAGGGAAGAGGAAGAGGAACAAGAATAGGGAGGAGGAGTAAGAGAAGGGTACGTGAACAAATTTTATTTTGCTTTTTATTGGATCTTGCTTTTCTGTCTTAGCAATTGTTGAAAGATGTCATGACTTTTCAAATTACCAAAGTAGTAAATGTCATTCTTGTTTTCACATATCAAATATTTAAATCCAACTTAATATAAATTCCAGCATTAACAGGACCAAGTACTGGTAAGGATGTGGAGTACTGAGAACTCTCAGTCTTTGTTTGTGGGATGCAAAAAGGTACAGCCATTTTACAAGACATTTTGGCAGTTTCTTAGAAAACTAAACGTACTCTTATCACATCATCCAACAATTTACATCCTTGGTATTTCCTCAAGTGATTTGAAAATGTATGTCCATGTAAAAGTCTCCATATGTACCTTTATAGCAATTTAATTTATAGTTGTCAAAATATGGTGGTAGTCAGTATGTCCTTTGATAGGTAAATGGATGAATAAACTCTGGTGCATCCCGATAGTAGAATATTATTCAACACTAAATATAAATAATTTATAAAGTCTTGAGAAGACACAGAGAAACCTTAAATGTATATTCTTCAGTGAAAGAAGTCAATCTGAAAGGACTACCATACCATACCATACCATACTATACCAAAAGTCTAGAAAAAGAACTATGTAGAGAGTAAAAAGATCACTGGTTATCAGTGGGGAAGGGAAAGTTGAATAAACAGAACACAAAACACACATTATTATGCTTAATAGTCAATATTGCAAATATTGAAATGCCAATATCCTTCCTCATATGTCTGTGAAAAAGGACAGAATGTACATCAAGAGAGAAATTTAATATAAATTATGGACTTTGGGTTATAACAACAAGTCATTATGGGTTACTGATTCTAACAAATACATTCCTATGATATGGTGAGGTTAGGATGGGTGGGAGCTGGGGGTACATGGAAAATCTATGTCCTTTCCATTATACCACAAATTTTGATAATACAGAAAAAAACCTTTTAATTAAACATTTGAGATAACACTAAATTCATGAGCAGTTGTAAAATATCATACAAAGAAATTGGGAATGTATCCTCTTCCCAATTTCCCCTAATGGTAACATCTTGCAAAACTATATTCCAGATTATAACTTGAATATTGGCATTGATGAAGTCAAAATACAGAACATTCCCATAATGAAGATAACATGAAGGTTGTCAAAGGTTAGGAACTCTGCCCTTAGATTATGTTCCATGGAGGGTCTTTCCATTTGCACTGGAGATGCCACCTACTCTTTCAGAGCCACTTCCATTTTTCTCTCACACTCATTATCTCCTTCACTCCTGGCAACTAGTTATCTGTTATTTCTGTATATTTATTTTTACATTTCCAGAATGTTACTATATTGATAGAATCAAATGTTACTATATTGATATTTTAAGGTTAAATTGTTTTCCCCAATGAGAATTATGCCCTTGAGAGCTACTCAAATTGTGTATATTGATCATCTGTAGTATAAATTATGATATGGCTATGACTGTTTATTTAATGACTTTTTAATGGGGATGCATTTCAATTATTCTTAGTCTGGGCTACTAAGAACAAAACTGATTTAAACATTAAACAAATATCAAGTCTTTATCCAGCTTAAAGACTCCTATCTTACAGATCAAGTGTGACTCAGATGCAGAAACCTGCAATGAGGAAGGTGCCATGGCCAGTCTCTACCCAGTTTTCTTTTTTCTCCCATCCAGTAGGCATGGATCCTGGGTAGAAGAAATTAGAGGACATAATGGAGATGTTGGATTTATTTTTACAGGTTATGTATTGCTATAATCTAGTTCTCATTTAGTCCTCTTCCAACTACACACCCAACACAGATCATTTCTGTGAAGGCCACAATCTCAGGGCATGCTACCTCACCAGTAGTGCCTTTGAAGGTGCCTCAAGGTCTACTGCTTGGTGCTGTGGTTTGAATATGATCTGAGTGTGTCCTCCAGAGTCTCATGGGCTAAAAGCTGCTCCCCAGGGTGGGGATGTTGAAGGGGTAGACCCTAAGACCTAAGGCCTAGTGGAAGGTCATAAAGTCATTGGATGCTGCCCTCAGAAGGCATTGATTTAGTAATTTCAGGACCCTGATTAGTTTCCTCAAGAGCAAGTCACTGAGCATGACTTGCCCCCCTAAAACTTCCTGGCTTCCAGATTTCCATGTGACCCTTTATGCATGTGACAGTTTCCCTGTCCACTTTTCTACCATGTTGTTATACAGCCAGGAGGCCCTGACAAGGACAACAATACCTTGATGATCCACCTTCAGAACTATTAACTAAATTATTTTCTTTACAAAATACCTGGCTTCAAGTATTTTGCTATAGCAACATAAAGAGAAACATACTTATTTTAGAACATGGGGAAAATAATTTCTCCTATAAGAAATTGGAACTAAAGTACATGCATTAAATGTTTCTCTTCCCCTTTGTGAACAAAAGCAGCTGCAATCAGACTGCTCTTCCTTCCTTCCTTCCTTCCTTCCTTCCTTCCTTCCTCCCTCCCTCCCTCCCTCCCTCCCTTCCTCCCTCCCTTCCTTCCTGCACCTCCATTCCAAAGGTATGCCATGACTCTCTAAGTTATTGTTTGAAAGTCTACTGACCATTAGCCTGGATTGTGAAGACTTCCTATGTTGGGGAACCAGAAGTCTAAGTTGTTTCAAAGGAATGCTCATTCAAAGATTTATTATTTTGGTCTCCTACTTGTCTCATATATAGGATAGCTTGACAGATGGGCCAGTGTTAGCAAAAATAGAATTAGGAAACTCAATTTACAAGTTCTAAAAACATAATCTGAAATATAGAATGCAGTGGTTGGCAACTGTTATCCTCAGCTTTGGGGTCTGAGCTAAATAAAAGTTAGAGAAGAAATACTTCATTTTACAACCTATTCCATTAAAATTTCTGAATTTGCATTTTTTAAAATCATATAAACAGCCAACTGTGATTTTCTAAAATATTTTACCTTTTCAGGATTAAGCATTTGCTGAACTATCTAATATACAGTTCATTCAACATTAAAAAAAATTTCCCTTATAGATTTACCTCTTTTGTAATTGATAAAAATATTATTTTTCTCATATTCCCTCTTGGATAAGTGATAATCTAACATGAGTAATTGTATATATTTTGCCATGTTGAAGATTCTATTCAAGAAAAAAATCACAATTTTTCAAAACTAGTTCAATCTCCATATGTAAAAAATAAAATGAAAAATTTGTTATTTTAATATATATTTTCTTTTTTATATTCTTAGTCAAACAATATAGGACTGCATATGCAAAGAATTGCTCTGTTTCATTTTTTAAATACCTGTTTTGTGATAGTTGTAAGCTCATTTAAATATATAAAAATTAAATTAGCAACTACATGTATTTGCTGTCTTAAAAAAATTTAGCTATTCTGCTCAAAACATAAGAATGCACAATAACTTAAGGAATTTTATGTAATATATAAAAGTTAGAAAAAAGCATGAAAATGTTCATAAATGACAGAGCAAGTGTTAGATTTTTCCTAATGATAGAGATTTTCTAATTTTAATGAAATTATATTAAATGCTGTACAATTATCTTCTTTTCTAGGCTATGATATCCCACAAATAATTTCTTGCTACAAAGAAAATGGCTCCGAAGTAATTAACATAAAAATTTCTGCACCAGAAATTTATTATTTATTCTGCATTTATTTATTTATTTTCTTTTTAATTTTTATTTGTTCTTTTTAGTTTTACATGACTGTAGAGTCTGTTTTTAATGTATTTATACAAGCATGGAATATATGTCTGATTAGGTTTCCAGTCTTGTGCATGCACATGATGTTGAGATTCACTATTTAAAATAATAACAAGAGAATTTTTTAGCCTGTTTGAAATTAATTTAGAGGGAAAAAATGTCTGTGTTCTTTTAAATGTAGACAAATTTGTTCAGATCATGAATAACTTCAAACTAAGGTAGTGATTTTTCCTCAGTCTTGTGCTATACTATTGTACCTGTCAAATCACTTGTGTCAAGGGTGATAGTGAAGTAACAGAGGCCAGGGGAATATGATTTTATTGTTATGTTTACCAGAGTTGCGCATCTGTTGATTGTTCTCTATAATGTATTTGTTGTATTCTTGTAAAAATCTTATCTTATACTGACAGACATGTTCCTTAGATTTTTCACTTCATTTGAAAAACTCTTTATCCTGTCTCTTTTATTTAATGTCTCTGTGCTCTGAAACAGCGTGAACACTGAAAACCGTGAACAAAGTGGAGATGGTACATAAATATTATACAAATTGTTTATCACCATAATGGGTAAAAATATTGACTGAACATAAAACAGGAAAATTTAGTTCTAAGATAATATGCTTTTTCTATTTGGAAGTTAATTAAACCCATTTACCTTCCATCATTAAGCAAATTTGTATTTCCCAAATTTCAGAAAAATGTAATAGTCTCTCTGAGGTTCTAAATTTATCTTGTAAAAGTTTTACAACAGCAATCTAAATCAACATATAACTTTTAAAAGCCATAAGGAAGATATATACATACTTTTAAAAGAATAAAGGTGTGCATACCTATATATACACATGTGGGGTGTGTGTGTGTGTGTGTGTATACATACATACATATATATACACACACATGTATGCACACAATGATTTTGTGACATTGTTAATGACACTTCAGCATATTGTTTTCTGTGAACATAAAAATTTCTGTACCAGTTTAAGTACTTAATTCATTGTGGATAATGTCTCTAAACCCAAGTAAGCTATCATATTTGGATATTATGTTGTCAAAGGTTAACCTATTAACATGTAAACAAATTATGAAAGTAACATGAATTTAGCTCAGTGAAACAATTTCCAAATAAAAAAGGGAATCTCTCAATATTAACACAGAGCAAAGATATAACAATACAAATTTGCTTAATAGTAAAAAATCATCACAAATATGAATGGAAATGTGTGCACACTGAATAATTCAGCCTCAAAATATGGATAACAAAAATCTGTACAAAATAAGTTGAAAAATACAAAACCAGAATCATAGTGAGAAATGTTAACACATTTCACTCCTCGGTAAATGAGAGTTAAAGAAATGCAATATAGGTAAATAGAGATTTAAATAACAAAGATCAATAGTCTTTTGTAGGGATTATATTTGGAAGACTGCATCAAAAACATCAGCCTACGCTCACTTCTCAAGCTCATATAAAAAGTATTTTTAAAAAACTCTGATGTAAGGCCTATTTTACATGATAAAGTATGTTTATGGCCCCATCAAATACCAGCAACAGGACAGTTAGTGGTGAAAAATTTTAAGCATTCTATGTAAGAGTGGGTACAACACATAAGCACCTACCTCTCTTGAGCATTTTATTGAAGCTTTTAGCTAGTATGGAGAGGCAAAATTTAAAAACAAATTCTGAGTAGTACAGAGGAGAAAAAAAGCATATATATTTTTATAGGTGGTGATTTTCTATAGTCCATATTAAAAATAAGTAGTTAAAATAGTTAGCAGAACTACTAGTCATAAAATTAATATATAGAAGTCAATTGCAATTATACACAACAAACACAAAGATTTCAAAACTGAAATTTTAGAAATTTCATGGTACATCAATATAAGTAAAGTTCCTGGGAATAAATCCAACAAAAATGTTTAAATCTTGAAAAGAAAATAAATTGTTTTTTTAAGGAAATTAATGAGGCAATGTAAAAGAAGAGATATATACTATTCATTACTTAGATGATTATGTTATGAATATGTAAATTTTCCCCAAATTGATCACATACTCAATATGATTCCATTCAAATTTCTACCAGATATTTAATCTCCTGTTTTGAGTGTTTCTGTGTTTGGAAACTTGACAGACTCATCATAATAGTACATAAGTGTATAAAGGTTCAAGGATACTTTTAATTTGAATAATTATGAGGGGAAATTGCTATGTCATATAAAAAGATATAGGCCAAAATTATATTTAATAAATTGCCATATGATCAATAAAACAAGGAAATAGAATGGAGAGCGCCCAAACAGCCATGCATGTGTCAACACCAGGTACACAAGAGCCATTACAGGGTGCTGTGGAAGCTTCAAGGATGCTGTAACAACCAACTTCCATCTTAAGATAATATTGACACTTCTGTTATTTTTCCATTTGGCCCCTACAGCAGTTCTCTAGCCCCCTCTACCCTTCTTATTTCCTGGGGAAAAAAAAATTATGCACTGTCTTTCGCAGACTTCCTTGCCATCTGGCTTCTGGTTAGGCTCAGAAGAACCAGCAGATCCAAAGGCAGTAGGAGAGAAAGACCTAGGTGCTGCTCTTTCGGCAGCCGTATTGCTTCAGCAACGTCTGTTTCTCTATCACAGTGTGTGTTGGGTGGACTCTTTTCCTTTACCAAAGTGAATATCAGCTTCCCTCAGATTAGAGGTAGCATTGATTTCACACACTGACTTCTAAAATTCATATGATTGAAGTTTCCTTATTTGTTTATCAAACTCTATTTACACCTCTGTAAAAAAAAAAAAGCTTCTAACCTACTTTGTGGCATCATCTATTATATAGGACACATTTTTAAAAAAAATAAGACTTAGAAAATTTTATAGGACAAACAGAAAACTGATCAATTTGACTTTATATAGGTGCCCTATATATGGCACAATGGAACCTAATGAGCTAATTAATTCTTTTCCAAATGTAGAGTATTTGATATTTGACTGCTGACATCTTCTCTTCCCTTGGTGTCCTTCATCTGGAAGAGCTGACAAGAACGCATGGCATGAGTGCTCTCTCTTTTCTGCCAGCAAAATTCAAACCATCTAAGCCCAGCCCAAATGTTGACACTCTTTCTCCAGCCCCACCTCCCAGTAACAATAACATCCCCAAACCAGTTTCCTTTCCCTTCTCTTTCAAGCCATTTCAGATCTGCTTGGAAGACCTGTCCTGCTCTCCTACAAACGTCATTATACAGGTCATAAGTATTTTCTTAGTAACTTAGTAGACATGTGGCATTATTGGTCTCAACTTCTAAACTAAATTTTGGTGCATCCTGATATGGCAAGGTTGTCACAACAACTGGCACTCTGAGGAGCATGCCTAGCTAATGGGCACCATTTTGTATGTGTCTTTTCTTACCTTGTGTTGCTAACTGTTGCTTGATGAGAAGCACACACTGTGCACTCAGAGCTGCTGCCTGCTGACTCGTTGTCCTTTGATCTGGGCTGCTTTATGTGGCATTGTTGAGTCCCACTGAGCCTCTGTTGTAGATTTAGCTCACCTAAGTCAGAAATTTCTATATTTGGCATTTAGGGACAAGAGTATGGGATTAGAGCCCTCCCTGTGGCCACGCATCCTGTGTCTCTGTCTAGACCTACTTATGTGTCTTAAAATGAAATTGTGACTGAGGCTACGATCAGGGGAAAGACTGTGATCAATTGATTGTATGTGTCAACCGAGCATTGACCCTGGATCTAAACAGCACTGAGAGGAAAGACCCCCTGGTAGGAGTTATGGAAAAATGAAGTGGCCCTTGCTTATGAAAGAGAAGTCATTAGGGAGTTATGAAAGAAAAAATAAAGAACCAGAAAAGGGGTAAATAAAGCAGCCATTGGGTGGTATGCTGAGGTCTACTCTTCTAAGAGCAGGTGGCTTACCAGGATTCTTAAATATCTCTGCTGTTGCTATTTTCATGTCTTTACTGCAACAATGATCTGATTCTTTCAGTCATAGGAAAGACCATCCATGCTACCCCCGTGGCACAACAGATGGGTGAGCCACACCCAACTGTACCCAAGCTCACTGAATGCTACAATACAATTGTTTTCATGGGAGAATTTGTTAATCCTGATGAGACTGACAACAATGTCTAGAGAAAGTTATTTATAAATATGTGCACAGTAGCAGGCATCCCACCCTGAAACATATTCAGTAAATAAAAATGAATAAGTACTTTGAAAGGCAGGCTGGCAGGAAGGAAGCCAGGGCTGCAGGAAGATAGGAAGAAAGGAAGGACAGATGGACACTGAATATGGAGGAATATACATGGAGAAAACAAAAGAATAAAAGCCTAAAATGAAGGTCTGTAATGTTATCCAACTAGAAGTCTAGAATTCATTACAGGAATTTATCCAAAAAACAAACAAACAAAAACAGATAAAAAGGTCACAATTAGCTGTTTCCCCCTCTCCTCGCTCCCACCTTTACAACATAGGTTGTACATTTTATGTCAACATCTGCTGAAGTACATCCACTGGAAAAACTTCATGGGCTTAATCAATACAGTGGCTGAAATTACATTTATACCAAGGGACCCCATAAATTTGAACAAGGTACTGCCTGTAATCTTAGAGGAATTATAGCACATAAAGTAAAGGACAGATAAGTATGCTTGATCTCAGCTACTCCCCTGCTAAGTTCCCTAGGGTCACATCTTATACTCCCTTAAGTATCCCACAGGGGATATGAACACTGATCCAATGAGTAATAAAGTGAAAATAAATCAAGTCTTTGACTCTTATAAATTGGCATGACAAAAATGGGTTCCAAGGATAATTTCTTAAATTAAAATTGTTAATAAACCCAATGTAAATTTAAACAGGACTTTCAAGAATTGAATCTTATCATTAAAGGCCTAGATAGAGAACAAGTAATTAAACCCCACCATGGCTCCTCCATTTAACAGTCCAATTTGCCATGTCCTTAAGCTTAGAAATAATCAGTGATGCTTCATGGTGGATTACAAAAATCTTAATGCCACAGTGGTTGACTGAAATCTTAATGCTGTGCTCCCATCGACTAATGTCCCCATATCCAATGTTATGCAAGTTGTTGACTCAATCCAGTCAGCACTTTGTACATACTTGGTTATTAGAGGTCAGGTTAATATGTTTTGCTGATTATCTCTATCAACAGATTATTTACTCTATTGATACCCATAGGGTATCTCAGTAGCCTTCCTGTTCACACCACAGCCTTTTCATTCAAAGTTCTTAACTGTATCCAGTTTTCTTCTAGAGCCTGGATATGACATTATGTGATGGTGTAATCCTCTAAGGTCACTCATTTGGTACCCTCATTCAGAACATACATGTACTCACCAAGGAGCTCCTCAAAAGGCACTGAGTCATCACACTACACATAGTACAAGACCCTCTACTTAGGATAAGTTTCTGAAAGTCATTTGGTAAACTAAAGGGTGATTCATCCTGACAGTATCAAGAAACAGGTATTGACTTGCTTAGAAGCTACTGTGGTAAAATAAGCACCCCAATTTTTAAGCCTTTATGGGCTCCAGAGGCCACATGTCCCTCATTTACACTGTTGAGTACCAATTGTACCACCCTGCCTGGAGCTCCCTTGAACAAAGGGCTCTAGAATATTAAATTTCAATCTAACAGATCATCTCACTAGTCCCCTCAGAAACCCTCTGATGTAAGAGGCACAGAAAACTGCATGTCTTTTGTAGACTTTGTGCATGTATCTATACCAAAATGTTGCTAATGGATTTCTTATACAAGTAATTGACCTCAATGTCCCTGTAGTATACAACATCAGAGTAGGAATTGCTGGCCACATGCTGAGCTCTGTTGGTTTAAGAGAATATCACAAGTCCTGAAATCATAGACCTCCATGTCCAGTGGCCCACCATATTTTTAATCATGGAAGCATCATCTAAAAGCTCAGCATGGCATCTCAGGACCTGTTGCTACGTGATGAAGACAATCTTGAACCTTCTGGCATATCCCATCTATAAAAGGGGATGAATTTCTTTGTTTGCAGTGTTTTGTTGGATGCCAAGTTTCTGAAGAAATTTCCTTTTCTCCTGGATAATCTGAGTACCTAAGGAACTGCTTGGAATCCACTGCCTGTACAATAGTGGGAGTTGGTAAACTTCAAGGATGGAATTGCCCCCATACACATAGTGGAGTTTACTGGATAACTATTGTTTTTTGTTTCTAAAAAGCCAGTCTCTGGTGCATGACAGCACTAAAGACCCAGCACAATTGGACCAGTTTTGGCCTGAAATATTTGTACTAGATGCCCTGGTCAACAACCACACTCATCGGAATATTACTACAGAGTAAAATAATATGGAACTCTGGGAATTATTCTTCACAGATTCTTGAAAAGTAAATCAAGGTAAACACATGTCCTAACACACTAAGAACACAATAGCAGATCTCACCAGGAAACTCTTTGTATATTTCATTGCTCCAAACACTATCAAGAGTGGCCATCTCACTCATTTCACGTCTCAGAATATGAAATGCTGGGCTCTTTAATATGCCATCCAAATAAACTTCTTTCTTCCTTATTTGCCTCATAGAGTAACACACTGGCTCATTGAAATACAGCTGTCATTCAATATCAGTGGAAAACTGGCTCAAGTACACTCCATTCCCCCAATACCAAAATCTGTAGATGTTCCAGGCTCTTATTTAAAATAGGTTAGTACAATCACATGTGGCTCAATGATGAGACACATCATGAGAAGTATCTTGTCAAGAACTTCCATAGCTGTGCAAACATCATAGAGTGTATTTAAACTAAGACAGTGACAACATCAGTAAGTGATATAATATTTTGGAACCACTGACATATACATAGTCCATCACTAAAATGTCATTATGTGGCACATATCTATATATATATATATATATATAACTGGTACACATCTTCTAGTTCACTTTAAATGATCTATAGAGGTACTAGTACCTTAGGTACTTATAATACTCATGCAGTTCAAATGCTATGTAAATAGTTGTCATGATACATTGTTTAGGAAATACAAGAAAAGTCTGTAAGTGTTCAATACAGATAAATGTTTTTGAATATCTTTGATCTATGGTTGATTGAACCCATGGATTCACAACTCAGATACAGAAGGCTGACTTTACATTAAAATTCAGTTAAATAGACCATGACACACTTCAGTCATCATCCAAGCAACAAGAAAGAGTTGGAATAAGGAATCTTACTCAGTTTCTTGATATGTGACTGCTGAGACCTTCTAAGTCTCATCCCCTTTCTCCTTTTCCCTTGTTTTTTTTTTTCAAGTTTCCTTGAGAAAATAAATGTGTAAATAAGTTTCAGTCAGTGGAACTGGAAAAAAAATTAATTTGTACCACTTCTAGGACTAGCCCTTAAAAAGCTACCACATTTGATCCTCCTTCATCATCCCCTTTACTTAAAGTAAATAAACATATTGATATTGACCATACATTTTTAAGATGGCAGAACTATATAACACAAAGAACCTGGGTTCCATGTAGAATTGCTTAAAAGAGAGTCATGTCAATCAGAAATGCTTAGAATTAATGAACAAGAAATAATGTTTATCCATTAAATATTTTAGGATTTATTTATCACTGGAGTTAGCATTGTCTTTAAAATGTGCTACACAATTCTATTTCTATAGAACTTAAAAGAAAACAAGTAGTGTGCATTATTGTGATAAATATACAGATGATAATTCTGAAGACATCAAAAACACAATTAATGCAAATATCAGTACTGTGAACTATGTTTCAGGATTAAAGAAATGTGATAAAATGTTGTACTAAGTATGTCTTCTTAATTATATTTAAACTATGTATTCTTTATTCCCTTTTGTAAGTATGTCATAATTTACAAGAGACATTTGTAATGTATTGATATCAGCTGAGATATATAATGTAATAGCTGGAAATTAAAGCATCTAGTTATTACAAATTTGACATTATTAATATAAGCATAAAATACTATTGTATGATAAAAGGATGGCTATTGAAGACAGACTATCTCACAAGTGGCAAAACTGCTATTTTATCTAATAAACTCCACTATGTGTATGGGGGCAATTTCATCCTTGAAGTTTACCAACTCCCACTATTGTACAGACAATTGGTCCCTAAACTGCTAGTATGAAATCCTGATCTCTATGACCGGGACCTGAAGTAGTAAAGAATTCCTCAGAAAGTTGAGGCTTTAATTCTTGGGCCATAAGATACAGGGTATTCTATAGCATTAGCGGTATCTATGGTAGCACAAAATACAATGAGGAATTAATGGCAATGCCACAAGGAAGAAATATACTGTGGACTTTCAGGGCTCTGGAGAAAGACCCTGGAATTTCTATTGGAGAATTGTACTAAAAAAGAAAAAGAAAAAAAAAATCCTAGTGTGTTATGTGGGTCTGATAGAAATGGAGTATCTTTAGATGAAACCTCAAGGGACCATGTGATCAAAATTGTTCAGCATGACATAAGTTTTGACAAGACCCCCAAGTCATAACAGAATGCAAGTTCATCAGAGAATCATCATAAGATGCAAAGGACACATCTAGAATCAGGAATGATTAGGGTTAGAAGACACAAATAAGCTGTGTAAGTAGGTGTTCTAGATGTCCATTTTATCCATAATAGAAAAGGTACCTAAACAACCAAGTAAAGAGAATGACTTGCTTATGGTCAGTGGACCTAGGACCTATTACTAGCATAATTTGTAACTTATACAGGAGTCTCTACTCTTCAAGAAAGATCTATCTGCTTTCATTCGGAAATGTAATATTTACTAGAAACAAAGATCAATGTTGAGTCCCCAATATAGTACCATTCTCTAAGGAGACTTAGCAACCATTTGATGATGGTGACTACAAGGAACTCCTTAGACCACTAAAAGTGGTAGTAGTTTATTTTAACCTTAACTGATACATATTCACAGTATAGGTTTCCACTTTGAGACCATATGTTCATAATCAATATCACATGCTAAAGCATGTGATCCGTTGACATAGATATTCTGCATAATTTTCTGTGGGTTTAGGAAAATCACTTGACAACAAAGCAGGCAAAACAGTAAATGCATGACAATAGACTTCACTGACTTTAACTCATATTGTGCTACTTAAAGGTTGCTGGCCTCGTGGAGCAGTGATTATGGCCTATAACGGAAACAGGCAAAGTGTCAGCTTAGAGATATTACCCTTCATGAACTGGTCACCAGCATACAAGTTTCAGTGTACATTGTACATCCATGACCATGATATGGTGCTATGTCCACTAAGGTAGAACACAACAGGCTTAGGGCCTAGCAGTAGACACAAGAGTGTCCTTACTATCAATCTTAGTAATCAGCTTAAAAGATTTGTACTCCTCATCCTTGCAACTTAGATCTCTGTGGATTTAGAGGTTTTGGGTGATAAGCAGTGAAATGCTTGACTCTCATCATCAATAAGATACAGAAATAGCATTATACAATGAGGACAGGGAAGATCTGAAGAATGTATGGTGACCAGCATGTAGCTGTCTAAGTCCAATCAGGAGGCAGAAGCTGTGCAATGGGTTAAGCAGGATTAGTTGTATTTGGAGAATTATGAACAATGATGAAAGAGTAACCACAGGATACAAGGATATGAGGATATTCAACATGATATTCTGGGCTGTCACAGAATACACAAGGAAGAATAAACATGCAAGGGCTCTGACCTCATTGGATAAGGTATGATTCAGACTCCCAGAGAGAAGAATAGTTCTCCAGTTAGGTTTAAGTTAGAGCTGAAGTAGAGTTTCCATAAGGAAAGTGGAGCCCCCATAA
This sequence comes from Urocitellus parryii, assembly GCF_045843805.1. Lineage (NCBI taxonomy): Eukaryota > Metazoa > Chordata > Mammalia > Rodentia > Sciuridae > Urocitellus > Urocitellus parryii. The sequence goes on along the minus strand of NC_135539.1, from coordinate 124,732,353 downwards.
GGGGGCAAGTGATTAATAATAGTGGTCTGGGTGTGCAATAGGAGCCTGGAGCTAGGGGAGCAGGAGTCTTTCAGAGCAATCAGGTCACATGGGTGCTTAACAAAGAAGCATAGGTACTGTCCAAGCAGGAGGTCTTCAGAATAGGTGAATCATGCAGGGATTTGGGTTTCTGTTTCAAGAGAGCTTCAGAAAGTTCACATCAGGCCAATGCTGGTAGAACGGTTGCAGAGGGACATTATCCTGGGTTCCTAACTCAGACAAGCAACATTGGCTGTTTTTATACCCATGTGCCCTACCCCCAACCAGCACTAGGCACAGTAGGAGACCTTTTTTCCTCTTACAAATCCCTTTAGTGTACTCTCCTAAGAAAACTTAACTCCATGTTCCCTTTAAAGAAGAGATACAAGAATTTATTTGCTTATTACCAAGCATATACTGAAGAGTGTATTTTAACTAAAAGGGAATAAACTGATAACTGACACACAAGGTTTCAGACCCCTTAGGGATGAGTGTCTGGGTTGCCCAAGCAGAGAGGCTATCCAAAGGTAAGGAGAAACAATTATATCGTAGAGAAGATAAATGATGAAATCTGTAGGGATCATGAAACTAGCTGCATTGTTAAGGGCTGGCTATATTTTGTCCCTTCAAACCAATGTCATGTTAGAATCGAGAAAGAACTGTTCTAAGAAATTATGTGAGAAAAGATGAGCAAAGTGGAATTAAGTGGCCGAGGGATGGATTGGAGTGGTATTATGGTTCCTAGAAAACCCATCTCCTTCTCCTTCAGGATTAAAGCATTCATTTCCCCAGCTGCTGAATGTGTTGATTATTGACATCTCATAGCTGAGTAACCCTCTGGAAAGGTCCCTAAAATGAAGAAAGCCATTTCACAAATGACATGTGGCATTCTCAGGAGCAGCTCATGTCCAGTAACTGTTGGTGAAGAGTATTAAGATTTAGCCCCCTTCATCAAATTTGGGACTAATGTGGATGTCCATTCTAGCTCCAGACTTTTCTCTCAGTCATCTGAGGTCTTTGTTGTGATCACATTACAATTTAACATCTCCCTTGGCCTCACACTGACTCTTGCAATCTATACAAGTGTCTTTCCTGGATGCTTTCCACAGCATGGTTCCTTCATGCTAATCTGTCTCAAAGTAAGCTTCATAGCAAATTGACATAGATAGTTATCATACCTTAAATAAAAGCAAATTAAACTTTATAAAATCCTAAAATTATTTAATGTAAGTATCCAAAAGAACAACTTAAGAACACAAAAATTCACAATGATGCTTTGTCCCAGTAGACTCTGAATTTAAAAATGAAATAAAAAAAATAAAGGAAAATTGACCAAAGAAAACACTGTAGAAACTCCTTGCAAGTTTTCATAGTATTTATTATAAATATCAAGAACTATACATCTTAGAATAGAACTGTATATTAAGTAGACAAACAGCCCAGCATTTGGGGGAAAAATAAAGTGGTTAACTTCCTGTTAACCTGATTGGCTATTACTTGAAAAACAAGCAAACAAAATTCTTCTAGTGCTACCTCATTATTAACTTTTGCTAATCTCAGTATACTTGACTCAAAATGGGGTAGGGAAGAAGAGCATGAGAAGAAGATTACCACTAAATAGGGAAGAGAGGTGGGAGGAAATGGGAGGGAGAAGGGGAATTGCACAGAAGATGGAAGGAGACCCTCATCGTTATACAAAATACATGTATGATGATGTGAGGGGGGAAAAAGAAGTGTGTTACATTAGATTGGGTAGAGAGAAGTGATGGGAGGGGAGGAGAGGGGACTGGGGGATAGGAAGGGCAGCAGAATAAAATAGACACTAGTATTGCTATATGTATATACCTGTCTGTATAACTAATGGGATTCTGCAACCTGTACACTCAGAAAAATGAGAAATTATACCCCATTTGATTCAAATGTATGATATGTCAAGATCAAAAATTAAAAAAAAATACTTGAGTACTAGCAGAGGTCTACTAATGCCTCTGGCATATATGTAGGTCTTAAGTGTTAATGTTTCTGTTGTTGTTTGTTTGTTTCACATTTAAACCAACAATCCTACAATATCAGACATTCCTTAAACCTTGACTTCTCTTCAAATCAATTTTCTTCATTTCTAAAGGGAAAAGTATCCCATTATGTTTTCTTAGCCATAGCCTTATTGGTCTAAAAATGTTCATGTAATATTCAACTTCTGTGAAAAATTCCATAGAGCAATGCATGCATATATTTTTTCTTGAAAATAACATTCTGATGAAAAAGAAACTAAGGATTAAAAAAAACCTGAAATCTGAAGCAATACTCTGAAATCCAATAGTTCAAAATAAATAGCCTAAAGATTTATCTGATTTCAACACATTCATGCAAGAGAATGTCAGGGAGTATCAGATTTAAAGAAGGGATATTTCTGGTTATTGATAGAGGATGATGAGTTTATTTTCAAGACTTTAATTCTTTTCTGTGAATCCATACAGATGTGCCCATCTCCAATTTAGAGTTCAATGCACTCAGCACATAATTACCTCCTGAACACCAAATTCCAAATAACTTTTGAATTTCATACTCATCAGCATACTTCCTTGGCACTTTATGAGAAATATTAAGATTTTACATCTGAAAAGTAATTCACATAAGCAATTTTGAAAATGCTTAGCATTTTTTAGGGAAAAACATTTTCTATTTAGAACTTTTAAATAATTAATTATTGACAGAATAGAAGCTATTTGGTGTTTACCTGCTGCCTTAAAATTATTCCTCCCATTAAATTAACTCTATATGATTCAACAGTGAGAGCAGCAATGAAACCTAACTTGTCATTAGATGCGTATATATACAATTAATGATAATAATCTCCTGGTAAATAATGGCCCAAACTATGTATCACTCCATAAAGTGAAAGAAACCATTTCAAAGGTAAGATCTCTTTGAAAGAAGCCAAAGTTGGGGAAGGTTAAGCTCTCTCTACAGCAAGAAAAAGTAATTTTTTCTTGTCTTTGTGCTTTTCCCCTCCTCAGCACCTAAAACATTGCCTTAGACATAGTTGATACTCAGTAAATATTAAATGCATGATTAATAGGAATGCATGCTTCAAAATATGAGACCATAATCCTATTACTGGATCTTGTAAAGCAATCAAGTAGAATCAACCTGAACAACAGAAAATAAAGGCATGTGACCTTTCTTCTTTGTCAGAAACTGGCATTTTGCTGTGATTTGATATTATTTGTTTCAGAAGCTATCTATAAATAGATATTTGTGGGAGGGGGTTTGAATATGAGCAAGGGTTGAAAGTATCCCACTGAAGAGTTAAGAATGGCAAAGTTTATTTGTAGATGAAATCATCTGGAGTTGTATAAAAATTATGGGGTGAAGCTAGTAATCAGAGAGAACAGTGAGTTAACTGAGAGTCCAGTGCCGTGCAGGTTTGCACTCTCCTGTCATCCAGCCTATGCATATCAAGTCTCCTGAGCACCTTCAAGGTTTTTGGCTTTGTGTTAGAGACTACAGTAAAGCAACACAGAGATGAAGGCCAAATACTTGTGTAATTACTGTCTTAATAATCTACTTTAGGCTATAAATATGTGTGCTAGAAATTACAATGCAATACAGAAAAAAATTCCCTTTGAAGAAAGAAATGTGTCCCAAGTAGATAAAGATCTATATTGAAATATTCATCTCAACAATATGCAAAGCATATAAAATTTCCATTTTAAGCTTCTATTTCCATTATAATGTAAAAAATAGGAAGGAAGTGTGTTTTAATGTTGTTTGAACTAAATTAATGGCAAAAGGATGCATTTATAATCATCTGTTGGGAATGCTGTTGAGAATATGAACTTATTCACAAATATTAGCTACTTAATCATCTAAAATTAATCAAATGAATATTAATGTTGTCATCAATTTCTATCCTTGATATTTTCTCTAGGAAAAAAAAGACTAATCCCTTTATTAAAATCCCCGCCATCATCTGACCTCTAACATTACATTTTTAGCCTCTTTCCCCACACCCTTTCTATAAAAAAAAAAAAATCATTGAGATCCATTGTCAGCAATATATTATGTTTTTTTCAATGCTGTGCATTTTTTGTATGTGCACTTTTATATGATTAGAATTCCTTGCCTATCATCCTTATAATCAGCAGAATCTTATCCTTTACAAAGCCCAGCTCAGATGACATGCCTTCATATGAAGAGTCTTAAACCTTCATTATAAAATTGTTCACCACTCTTTTTAAAGTACACTGTGTTCTGGGCATTCTGCTGTCTAAACCTAAGCTTTCTGTGTGATGGGTAGAGTAGTTTATTATGTTTCTCTTCAAGAGCAAAAGTAGATCCTCGCCCATTTTTATATTTTTAGGCTCTTTGATTGAACTTGATATGTATTTGGTTTATTTGGTGAATTTATGTCACATGCAACTTTTAAAATATAGGTACTTCTCTTATTGCCTTGGTAAAATATTGTGTCGGGAGCTCAGCTGAGCTGGGAGAGCCCAGAGTTGTCAAGCATGGTGGCAGCTGAGTAAATCAACAAGCCAAAAGTAAAAGAGTGACTCAGTCACTGTGGTGGTATAAGCAAGAATCTAATCCAGAGAATGCAGTGGCTACCATGTCCCCAGCTTTTTCATTGTAGAAGCTCAGGTAGGTCAGCACAGAATTGAGGGCTGACTTCCTGGTCAGGGGGTCCCGAACAGAAGGCTCCACCCATTTAGACCAGGAGGTAAAGGCAGGAGTATGGGGAATACAGGAGGAGGGTCTAGAGTATGGAGTCACCCATTCCTAGTGGGGAAAAATGTCTCTACTCATGATGGCCCCTGGGCTCCTGCTCCCATGCCCATAAGGAGGCATCTGCAAAGGGCCCTAAAGCAGATGACTGCCACAGACCTCAGATAAAGAAACTTAGGAATGAAGGTGCTGGGCTAAGGGGTTCCATGTTCAAAGAGCAAGACTTGCAAGATCACTCGAATCCTTGCCTAGCACTCCCCTCAGAGACTACAGTGCACTGGTCGTAGACCGAGTGTGTTTCATGTGGCACAGCTTGCTATCGAAGGCTAAAGAAGCCTTTGCAATTGCCTGTGAGTGGGCCTGCAATGTCACACACAGATTTCCAATCAGGAGCTGTATATCCCATACTGTTATTAATATTCTGATATTATTACCCATGCTGACACTTCAGATTTTTGCAGTTTCTTTCATGTGTTATATACTTTAACAAAAATTAAAAATTAAAAACAAATAAAAATAAACACAGGAAGCAGAAACTCTCATATAGAAATTCTGCCTACTCTTTTGGAAAACTGACAGCATCTATTGGAGTTGAACAAATGTAACTTTCATCAGAAAAAAAAAAAAGTTAGGCACTAGAAGTTTATGGCATTATGTTTCAAACAGCACCAAAACTAAAAATAGCTCAGGTGTTTATCAATAGTGGAATGTGTAAAAATTTGTGGCATAGTTACACAAAGAAATGTTTTATACTAATAAGAAAGAATGGCCTGATATAAAATTCAAGATTATATTCATAGATGAATCTCAAACAAAATAGTTAGTCAAAAGAATCAAGACATAAAATAATACCTTTCACATAATAATCCTCTTTGGGCAAAGATTTTAAAAGCATAACACATATGAACAGTTTAGCTTTGGGAGGAAGAAGAAGTGATAATTGAGTGAGGGTATAAAGCTATCTTCCAGTACATTTCCCCAACAGGTGGTTACACAGGTGTGTTCATTTTTTGATCATCAATTCAACTGTAGATTTATGTTCTGCATACTTTCACTGCATTTATCACAGATACTTGAATTAAGAAAAATGAAAGTATACAGTAAATTAAGTCACAATTTTGAAAGTTCTTATTCTGTCTGCACATTTGGCTCATGTAGTGACTAAAAATATATAAATTGTAATCCCTTGAACAATGACTACACTTTTCAACAGTGTGAATAACCTTGCACATTATTCAAGTAGAGATCATAAATTAGCAATGAAAGGATCAGAAGCCTTCAGTTGTTTCTGGAATGTCTCATCCCACATCCCCTCATTAGCAATAAGGCCAGAAAGGGAAGGCTATTAAATGGTGCAATCTGGCTCTTTATTCTCCCATGGATGAACTAGTAGAGAAATCAAGCTGGAGTTTGTAGGCTTATAATGTGCCCTGGAAGAGGTGTGGGAATAGTTATTTGTCACACATTTGTCATGGAAGAGTTATTCCTTTAAGAATCATTTAGTTTATAATTGCAACCACATTCAGCTGAATTCCTTCAGAGCATTCACTGATCCCTGGATATAAGTCAGCACTTCTGCAGGGGCATTAACTGTGTGACCATCATGGCCATTTCATGTGTGGGCATTAGCAGTTCATTAAATAGGACCCTTGTGTTTCAAAAGTGTCAAAGAAGAATGCACCACAGGAAGGAAATAGCTAGCTATAAATAACTTCATTTGAAAAAAAAACAATACATGTTTGTCAATTTACGAAATCAAAACAATTACCTGTGATAATTTAATCAAAGTAGTATATTGTTACCTTTTTCCAAGCATTTTCTTTGTTCTTCCAAATAATTTTAAGCACATTTTCATAATTGACAATTTTATACTTGTTTAGTTATAATGGAAATTTCATTAAGCCAGAGTACACGTGAAAATCTAAAACTACTTTATATGTGGACTCAGTGTTGATTCATGAAAAAAATTGTCTAGAATATGGGATAACCAAAGACTCTGTACACTTGCACAGTGTAGAGTTCTGTTGGAAATTTAGAATTTGGAGGTACCCTGGTTGAGTAGCCCAGAGAGCTTTCAAGGGGTACTTCTGAGGAAATCCATCTTTTTTTGTTTGTTTGTTTTGGTGAATTCCAACTCAATGAAGACAAGCATGAAAGCCTATAAATTATCAACTTCTGCTTAAAATACAAATTAAAATGTATATATAAGCCATTAAAACAACTGTAAAATCTACCCTTCTATCCTTCATCTTTCTAGTAAAATATGACCTGATAATAAAAATTTAAATTATGCAATGGCACTATATTTCTTAAAGCATACATTTTAACCTGCTTTATTTCTGAAAAGTATCTTAAATTTTGTGTTTTCTGTCTTGTTATTAATGAACATTTTAAAATTTGTATTCTTTTTCCATCATGTTTATCTTCAATTGTGTATTTCTTATTTATTTTTCTTGGTTGACATTATATAGGAATAAAATTATCTCATCTTATTTACCTACTTTTATATCTCTCATATGTACTTTTGAATAAAATTATTCTTCTCTTCCCCAAGAGTGTAATTAGCATTATTCTCCTTTTTAAATAAAGCCTTGATTTATATTATTTAGCTCCATTTCATATTACTACAATTATATTAATTTACTCAACTTATTTTTCTTAACCATTCATTTCCTTATAGTTTTAATTATACATGTATTCACAACTCAATTCAAAACTGAAAAAAAAAAAGTGCTTGAACAGGTATTTCTCCAAAGAATTCATATAAATGGTCAAGAAGCACATAAAAAGCTGTTTAATATCATTTATCATCTGGGAAATGCATATCAAAATCAAAGTGAGATATAACCTCCTATTTATTAGGATGGCTGCTAATGAAAAATAACATAACAAGTTTGGCTAGGATCTAGAGGAATTGGAATTCTTGAATACTTTGGACCAAAATATAAAATTATGAGACAGTATATCAGTTTCTTAAAAAGTTTAAACCAGAACCACAATGTGAACTTGAGATTCTGCTTGTGGGTACAAATCCAAATGAGTTGAATGCAGAATCTTGAAGAAGTATTTGTACACCCATATTCATAACAGCATTATTAACAATAATTTTAAGTGGATGCAACTCAAAAATAAGTGTATATATATAAATAATACAATATTATTTAGCCTTAAAGACAAAGAAAGGTCTGAAACATGCTACAACTGGAATACTTGAGGAAATGATACATTATACTAAGTGAAATAAGTTCATAAAAATATTTAGATACACTAATCAAAAGAAACTGGAGAAACTATATTATCAAACATATTTCAGAACAAAGAAAATACAAGAGGAAAAAATAATAGAACTATAAGGAAAAAATAAATGAATTCACTGCTAAAGTTAGAGATTCAATATGCCTGTTACAGAATTTGATAGATCAAGGAGTCAGGAAATCAGCAAGAATATAGTTGTTCTGAACAACACTATCAATCAATAAATGTAAGTGACATTTATAAAATATTTCAACAAGAGCAAAATACACATTTTTTTCTCAAGGTTAGATTTAACATTTACCAAGACTTTAGTTGCACAAAAATGTGAATACAAATAATCCTTGAATTTGGGGGGAGTTATGTCCCAATGAATGTACCATAAGTCAAAAATATTGTAAGGAAAAATGCATTCAATACTTTTATAAACCCATCTTGAGGCTGAAAATTTATAAGTCAAACCATAGTTAAGACCAGATGCTCCATGACTTATGATACTCTTATGTCCTAAAAAAACTGCTTATAAAGTTGAAAAATTGAAAAAATAGTTCTCATGCTAGGTCACCACATACCTTAAAAATTGAAAAGTACAAAAGTCATAAGAAGTATGTTTCAAGGCATAATAAAATTAGAGATTGACAGGCAGCTAAAATTTTTTAAAATATTTGGAATGTAAATGATATACTCCTAAATGACATGGGTTATAAATAAATCTCAAGAGGAATTTACAACTATTTTGAACTAATATAAATTGAACTTATTATGAAAATTTGTGGAACGTAGTGAAATCAATAGTATTTAATGAATATAATAAAAAGAAAAAAATAAATCATATGAATTTATACCTTAGGAAATTAGGAAGAGAAAGTAAGCCAATCCTGAATCAAGTGAAAAAATAATTAAAAAGCAGATATTAGTAAAATCAAAAAATCAAGAAAACTAAAAGTTTGTTCTCTAAATATAATTTAGTAAAATCGATTAGGTTCTAGTTATAACTAAGAAAATAAAGAGAGAATTCACAAATTAGTGATGTCATAGATGAAACAGGAATCTTCCAGTGTCATGGACATTATAAAGACCAAAGACTGTGAAAGCTCTTTGCCCGCAAATTAGAGACCGAATTGCACACTCCAATTCCGTGAAAGATATAAACTACAAAAAGTCACACAAACATATATGGATAATCTTAGTAAACCTTACTCTACTAACAAAATTGAACCAATAGATAATAACTTCCCTAAAAAGAAAGCACCAGGCCTCTGTGTTTTAGATATGACCTAAGTGTGTTCATGTGCCAGAGGGGTTTGTACCCAGTGGAACAGTGTGGAGGTGGTAGATTTATAAGATATGGGGCCACATGCAAGTTAGGTCACAAGGTATCATTTTGGAAGAGATTAATGTTGCACTTAAAGAACCCTAGTTAGTTCCCACTTGGTTCAGCAGTTGTGACACCATCTGCCATGAGATCCTTACCACAGACAGTCAGGTACAGTCATACAATCTTGAACTTCCAGCCTCCAAATCTGCAAGCTATTAGCTAACTACGTGGTTTCGAGTATTTTGTTATAGCAATAGAAAATGAACTAATATAAGACCTATATAATTTAATTGACAAATTCTACCAAACACTTAAAGAACAAATGATGTCTTTGATGTCAATATATTTATAAAAATAAGTGCATAGTGGACATTTCCTAACTCCAAGGAGGATAGCACTAACTTAATACTAGTACTAAAAAAGACATACAAGAAAGGAAACTAAAGATAATTATCTTTATAAGCATAGATGCCAAAGTCCTCAACAATATATCTAACAATTAAATTCAACAAAATATAGAAATAATTATTCACAATCCAAAATGGCATTTAATCCAGCTATACAATGCTAGGTCAGTTATTTTTTAAAATAATTTGTAAAAATGTATTTTTACATTTTTATACTTTATTTACATTTTATATACTTTTTATACTTCTGGATCTGATCAAGCAGATCTCATTTTTTAATCTAAATAATTTTCTTTAATATTTCCTATAATGCACAATACCTGGAATTTGGGATCTGGGTAAGGAAAGATGCATCTTAGAAGTTGAATACCACAATGGACTATTGTACTTCTTGCATATCTTCCTAAGAATAATCAGGATACTTTTGTGATCAACTAACACTTTACAAAATATTGATTAATCTATAGACTTTTGGACCTGATATATTAGTTTTTCAATTATCATCAGCTAAGTGCCCATAAATCCTCTTCCAGTAGTACTTTTTCATTATATAACTAAAATACAGAACTACATATTCTTATATCAAGCTTTATTTCTAGGCCAATGTGAATTATTTTTCAAGTATTCTTTCTTTGGTAGTTATATCTGTCAGACTATTCTCCTATGAACAAATATCTCTGATTACAAGTTTCTTACTCAGAGTACTCAGTTACGCTTACCATTGGTACTTTACAAAGTCTCTTTCCTGTCATGAATTACCTAGTGGTGAATGTGAAGAATTAATAAGCCAAGTTATCATCTTCCCAACTAAGTAGTGTGTCAGTTGTCCTTCGCTTATAATAAATTGCCACAATCTCAATGGCTTAAAAGGACATATTAATTTTCTTGTCTATGTGCTCTGCTAAAAGTCTTACAAGATTGCCATTAAAACATTGCCCCAAACTACAATTTCATGAGAGACTAAGAGTTCTCTCTCAAGCTTATGTGACTTTTTGTAATACTCATTTTCTCACAGCTATAGAACCTATAATGGCTTATTTCTTCTAGTCCAACAAAAGAAAGATTTGTGTCCCTCTAGAATTTCTGTTGAACTGGTCACATTAGTTAGTATAAGGGGTCAAATAGATGAGGATGGTGGGAATGCAATGTTGAGGATAATTCTATAAAATGAGCCCACTGAACTGACTCCCAACATGCTTTCTATGTACAAAAGCAATCTGCCTGCAGCCCTGCCTGGCCTGAGGAAAGAGGAAATATCACATTCCTCAACAAACTGAGGCAGAGGGCAGAAGGCCTGGCAGTGAGTGAAAGGGTTTGAGAAGATGAGGGCTGGTTATCAAAGAAAAGGAAATGGGTTGCTAACCACTAACCTAAGGGATTTTACTTCTGGTGGATTGCTAACACCTCTAGTGATCCACTTCCCCTGTCCTGCTCCTTCCTGCCCTTAGGAACATGCATGGAGAAGAAAGAACTGGTGAGGAGGGATTTTAGGGGTCTCTAAAAGAGCAAGAAACACCCACTCCCAGCTCTGGGCCCCACTTCTTTCTGTAGAAGTCTGTCTTTATCCCTTTCTTAAATAAAACTTGCTTTCTAACCTTGCTTCAGCATTTCTTGGTGTTCAGTCTTCAACACTAGGAGAGTGAGGACCCATTCCTGATCTCCAAGACCAGTATCATTATTGACTGTTTCTGAGTAGACAAAGGATAATTCTTTTTTGATCTGAAATAGTTTTATTATATCTGCAAAACATTTACCCTTGAAATATTTTACTGGTTAGATGCAAGTTACAAATCATACTCAGAAAGGACTATAAATTGGTGGGGGATCACTGGGAATACTTCCAAACAAACTAAAAAAAAAATAGCTATACACACAGACATTTAAATTCACTTAAAAATATAACTTTATGAAATCATAATGCCTTAGGTATTTAGTCTATTTCATGGTTGAGTCTCAACAATAGGCATAATACCGTCACCAATATTATCAACATCTCACATTAAATGCTTATCTAAGAACTAATGAAATTTTAATTATTTATAGTGAATATTTATCATAATATAAATCAACTAGTCCTTAATGACTTCTCCTTTAAAAAATACACACACACATATATATGATTACAACTTTTTTGTTCTTGCCTTCTAATATAATATAGCTGTTTTCATACTTTTGATGACTCCATAACTTTTTGACCACTCTACATGTATGCAAAGAGTATAGCATTTAGAAAGCATTATAGGACTCATAGTGTCCTATAATTTATTAATGCAAAAAAAAGTGCTATTTACTATCCTCAAAAGAAATGTAAAAAGGATGAAGGCAGACTATTCTCCTAGTAGACAAAATAGGCTTAAATACATGAATGCATTATAATACTAAAATACATTCTTGCATAAAACTCAGTGTCTTGTTATTAAGTCTCTAAAGTTGAGAAAGACTGTTCTCATTGTACTTTCCTCTTATTTAAAACTTTCCTGTCTTCAGAATTGATTTCAAAGAATAAATTGCCTTATATAAGTTAAAAAATACTGTGTCGTTTCCATGTTTTCAGTATCTTTAAGAATAATGTAGTTGTAGATGGACAAAGTCTAGTCTTCTAATCTCAAATTTAGTCAGTTCTTAAGTATAGAAGAAAATATAAATAATTGTTGGTAAGATACTGAAATCTAATGTAACATTTTCAGATAAAGTATTTCAATTCAGGAAACTTTTCTTTTTTATAAATAATTTTGCAAAATAAATAAAATTTACTTTCTTGTATTTTCACATACACACAAGTACAACTTAGATATTTAAAATTAATGTATTAGAAGATAAGGAGACTTTACAAAGAATATAGCAATTAAACTAAAAGATAACTATAAAGGATATAGTAAGAGTTTTAAGAGCTGAGTGAATTTTTGAAGATTTACATACTTATGCTCTGAAGTCACTATTTTAGAAAATTGTAGAAAACAAAGTAACATACAAATATATTTTCCATTAATAAAGCAGTGACATCATTGTAGATCAAGTAGATTCGGAAAACGACCTTAGTAAACTTATGACAGAAAAACAGACAAAAGATAAATAACAAATAATTTGGAAACCTGCAAGAGAATCTATATAATACTTGAAAAAACATGGTCCCCAAAATTTTTCAGATACATATTGACATTAAAAACAAGTTTATTGAATGAATGAAAAATGCATATTTCTCTTTATAATCACAATATGTTTGTTTATTTTTTTGCTGTTGTTATTTAGGTACTAGGAATTGAACCATGGGACACTTAAGGACTGAGCCATATCCCTAGACCCTCCTTCCATTTTATATTTTGACAGAGGGTCACACTGGGTTGCTCAGAGCCTCACAAAGTTACTGAGGCTAGTTTGAACATACAATCCTCTTGCCTCAGTTTCCCAGGCTACTAGGATTACAGGTGTGCACCACTATGCCTGGCTGTATATTTATTAAAAACAAATCTAATAACATTTTTAGATCTTAATTCAAAATTTCCTTATTTACTTAAATTTGTGAGAGTTAACATATGGATTTTAAATATTATATATTTTTATACGTTTCTCTATAAGAGAAATATATACTTCTTTCATAGGATATAAAGCAATCGGGGTATAGGTATACTGTCTTATTGCTCAAGCTTAAAGTCCTGATATAAGAGAAAAGTAAGACATGAGAAAAGCTTTGTTAACATAAGTCAATATTTTAAAGGCTCAGTTCTTACCATCCATGATTTTACAGTAGTGAGTGATTTATTTCTTTGGGCACTGGAAGTTGACACTGATCTCCTAAATGTGGTGAGATGAACTCAGCAGTCAAGTCATTGTTTGGTGATTTAGTGCTATCAACTCCTAATAAGAGACTTCAGAATCTGATTGATCACTTTTCTATGACAAAATGATCACTTGGGCTCTAAAAGCGGAAGCCTGAGCACACATGGCTGGCAGGATGGCTTTGACGACCGAGTAAGAATCTTATGCAGCCCAGAGTTTCATGAGGCCAAACCTTCCCCTTCCTCATCCATCATGGTTCCAGTACCTGGCACACCGCCAACAAACAAACATCTTCATAATAATGAATACATTTTAAAAATTTATTAAGTTGCAAAGCAGTTGTTTTTCCAATAGAATGGGCTTCAAAGGGTAGTCTCTTCTTTTCTTGTATCCAACTCTTTGGATAGAATTGTGCTTGAGTTTTAGAGGACAATAGAAGAAGACCATAGAATAATGAAAGATAATAATGTTAATGTATTTAAATAAAAATGGCTTAGAAAGATACATTGAGAAATATCAATAAAAAGAGATAATTTAGTATTGAGACTAAAATATATCATGTCACACAGAGATGATTTTTAAAATGCTTATCTTTTGTAGAATACTGGTAATAATATTCTCTAAAGTAGAACATTATTTTAGGCATCAAATTCATTAAATTTATTTTCAGGGATTAAAATTAGGGAAATAGCATCAGATGTGAAATCATTTGTCTATGACCCAGAGAATCTTGGATTATCTCTCTGAATATCAGTAACTATCTCTGTGACCTTGGCCATGTTGTTTGTCACAGCTAATCTTCTGATCAATAACATTTTGTCTAAGAGATAAGAAATATGCTCTTCTTATAGATAATTGGATTTTATTTAATGAGTTTGCACAGTCCCTGACACATCTGCTAAACAAGCATCAGACAGGGATTTAACCACTAAGAGTGATATTTCAATTGTTTGTTAGAGGAGGACAAGACCACTGCTTTTGAAGAATCTTATGATAACCAAAATTAGTTTGTGGTAGCCTTAATCACATCTAAAAAGTCTAACATTGCATTAACTACCCACAATATATACAGAAAACTGTATATAACACATATGACCAAATCCTTGGCTAATTCCAAAACATTTCAACTACTAGTTAATTTATTTGTTTGACTAAAATAATTCATTTAGGTAAAATAAATGATTATTGCACATAATAATTTTCTAAAAGTTGGATATAAAAAAATATAAATACTTGTCATGTCATCATTTGTCTTACATTTAGAAAAAAGCACTAATTTTAAAACTGGCGTATTAAGACCTATAGATTAAGGAAAAATATTAAATAATCTAGAAACAAAAGAAAGAAGAGATATTCAGAGCCACATAAGCATGTCTTATTTTTAATATTTTGAATAATATTTAACCCAGACCGTAAAGACAGTTAATATCCAGAAGTCATGAAGCTACTCAGTTAAACTCTCTGATATGGGTAGAGTAATACCTGAATATTTTCCAAAGCAATATATGAAGGAGGATGGTAAATGTGTCTCTGTCACCAGTTATTAGCAGTCTCTGCTATCATAAGAAAATAGTTAATTTTCTTTACTTACAACAATTCTTCCATGTCCAAAAGTACATAGATTCTGTTTCCCTTTATTAGCATTCAATTCAATTCAAAATATCTGTTCAATATATGACATTGAGAAAGAAAACAAAATTCTAAACAATAAAATACATTTGATTGGCATTTTACAATTACACGCACATGCACAAAGCAAAACATGATAAAAATACATCCAAAACCTATAGAGACTCTATTCTATCCTAGTTTAAGAGATGATTATTGTTAATGTGTGGGGACAATGTTGCTTTTATTTGCAATAATCTTACCAAAAAAAAAAAATGCAAGAAAATTTTAATAAACTTGCTCCACATCCAAGCCAGCACTTAGTTATGCCAGTCCATTTTAATTTAAGTCTCTCTGGTGGATGTTAGTGGTACTGCACTGTAGGTTCAATTTGTGTTTTCACAATGAATAATATTTTAACTTTTTATATGAGTTCATAGAATTTTTGCTCACTTAGTAAAGTATCTATTCAAATATTTTATTCATTTAGTATCATGATGCTTGGCTTATTGTGCTATAAAATTTCCTTGCATATTCTGGACACAAGTCTATGGTCAGATATATCTATAATGTTTTTTCTCTGGTATTCTGCCTTGTCTATTTTTTTAATGTAGATAATAAAATAGGAATTTTAATTTTGACGTTTTGTGTTAGTTAGCTTTGCATTGTTATGACCAAAATACCCAACAAAAACAATAAGTTAGAAGAGGAAAAGTTTATTTTGGCTTATAGTTTCAGAGTCCATGGTGGGCTAAGATGAGGTAGAACATCACAACATAACGGGGAGATGAAAGATTGCTGCTCCATTCATGCCACACCCCATATACCTTCAGTTACAATCCACTTAGTCCATTCAAACTACAATGGATTTATGGACTTATGACCCAGTCATTTTAGTTCTGAATATTCCTATTTGAACATAAGAACTCATATGCAAGCCATACAGGTTTTCTTGTTATACATGTTTTTGTATTCTGAGAATCTTTGCCTACCTCAACATCAGAAACGATTTTTCTACAGTGTATAGTCTTCTTTAATTTCATATATGATTTTATATTTCTCTCCTCTTATAATGTAATAATTTCTTACTATTATTTTTCCTGAAAACACTCATATAGCTTAACTTTCACATGTTTTATTTTCAGTTCATTGCCCCTTTAAAATGTTTTCTATTTTTTCTTTTCTAGTTTTTTATTTTCTAAATATTTGTTGTTTCCAAATATTTTTTGCTGTTTGATTCCAGTTTAGTTCTGTTATGATGAAAAAAAATGCTATTGCTATTTCAGTATTTAATTTGTTGTGATTTTACACAATGTATGCAATGTGCCATATGGTCTATCTTGAGTATTTCATGAGCACTGGAAAAGAATTAGTATCTTCCTGTTACTAAGAAGAGTGACCTACAACTAGATGGTTATCAAAATTTCTATTCTACTGAGAGAATCTTTAAATCTGCAACTCTAATTTTGGATTCCTACACTTCTCTTTTCAGTTATACCATGTTTTATTTCATTTGAACCTCTTTAGTTTATTATGCCTTGTACTTCTTAAAAGTTTTTCTCTGGGCTGCTACTAAACATAAGATATTATAAAATGTCTTTCATATTATAAAAATAATTGTCCTGTCCTTAATTTTCAGATAGTCTCATTACTTTATCACTCTGCCATTCCTAGATGATTTTCTCAGATATTTCTTTCAATTCACACTTTTTACCCCTACATCCATTCCGGTGGTTAAGTGAAACTTCTCATTTCCATGATTATGTATGCTTCTCTTTTGATAATTATATTTCATTTTCAAATCTACTTTTTATTTTCAATTATTGTATTCTTTTTAGAGATAGCATCTGTATTTGAACATTTTACCAACTTAAATATACTTGTTTTTTTTATTTATGTACCCCAAAATTTAAGGGTCTATTTCCAGTTTTTTCAGTATTTGTTTTGTTTCATTGATATATATATCTTGTGTATTTAGCCATAGTTTACTTTTTAACTTGATACCACCTCAGGAGAGCAGGGAATGTGTGTGGTGTGGGGGTAACAGGAGCTCACTTGCATATTCATTAAAGAACCTGAAGTCTCTTGGGTGAAGCAGAAGGGTTTGTATGACATTTACTTTCCCATGGTACCTCAGAGCAACTGCCACCTGGGACAAATTTTATGGTAATTTCTTAACCAGGTGGTTTCTATTTCACATAGTATCACTCCATTTTGTATCTTGTATTTTTCTCCATTGAAAACTATCATCTTTCTCTTCTCTCCTTGGCCAATCACAATATTTACCAGAACATCTCACCCTGGAATTACAGGGATGTACAAAGGATTTGTTCTTGTCACCTTCTGACCTGAGGCTTCCCTCTGATTTGGGAATCCACCTGTTGACAGTTATTTTCCAGTAGTCCAAGTAACTGCCACAAGGGAAAAAGATACATTGGCTCTGGCTTCCAGTACCCTTTTTACTGAAGGACAATTGACTCTTCCCTTTAATTCTCTTATTGATTCAGGAAGACTTTTAAAATAATTTTCCTACTGGTTATATGACATGTCTCTTCAGAATGGGTATATTTAATATTAATAAAACTAAACATTCAGAAAGCTTTTTCATTACAAGATTTCCTTCCCTGAAATGTATATACGTATCATTAGCGTCTGAAATGCTGAAGAAAATTTGGGTTCAGGTTCAGAAAATGAATTTAAAGTGTGCATACAGTAAAGTGTGTGTGTATGTTCAGTATGCAGACACAATTGCTTAAGAATTGGTTACTTGAAAAGATATTGATAGTGGAATATGAAGCTAAAAATTTAAGCTAAGTTTATTAAAAATATATATTTTTTCAAACAGTAAGAGAAAAATTATCATTTTGTTCTTTTGTTCATTTTTAAATTGTTATTGATTTTTTTTTCAATAAGGGAATTCTTTATTGAAAAACAAGGTGTGCAGTTAAACCAAACCTGAGAACCAGTCAAGTCACTTTGTGGTAGTGTACATGATGACAGGATATCTGACTATTGGGAGAGATTACATCCGCTGGACTTAACTAATGTATAATTTTAAAACTATCAATTAGCTTGCAGGAAATAATTTCACCATTTGTATGACATTAGAATAATTTCATCATGTTTATGATCTTATTTCAAAATAAAAAAATCACTCTAACATAAATAATGCAGCTTTAAAAGAACATATATACTTAGTCCAAAAAATAATTCAATAAACATGAAAATCACAAATAATTGTATTGTCATTTATGAGAAATGACCTTTTATTCCAGTGAAATCCAGGGAAGCTATTTTAATTTGAGAACCCAAGACTTTTACTTTTTAATGTACATGTTTCTAATAGTATAAATGGACTCTCTGAAGTTCAGATATCCGAACAAATTTTCCCTCATTTGAATACCAAATTCACATATCACTGTGCTAAGATTTGTCACATAATTTTATATCTTAAAATTTGAGAAAAAAACATTTATTATTCTAAATGTTTTATTTATGGCTTATTACAAACTAAAATCTCATTCATACTGAGTAATTAGAAGATTCAATCAGTTAAAATTTGTTCAAGGTAATTATCACACAACAGGAGCAACCAAGAGTCAGAATCAGTTTCCTAAGCTGGTGACAAACAATTTGATCTGAATTAGGGAACAAGTAGATACAAAATTCTTGAATCAGGCTTAGAAGGGGCATATGACTAGAAACATTTCTTCAAACCAAAACCCAAATCAGGAACACAAAAGAATGAATTCAACCATTATTATAAGGTCAGATTAAAGTGTTTATACAGCAAGAAATTGTTGTTATTTAAATTTAGAGGATTGGTATAGAGACAAAGTCCATATGCAATAGACAAAACAATGCTTAAACATAAACCTAAGCTTTTGACAGTAGCTTTAAAGGTCTTTTAATAAAAAATCTCTTCTTCATGTGTCAGTCTCCCTCCTAAAATTCTTTATGCAAATTTTTTGTATTGCCCTGAAATTTATTACAAGAATCCAAAACTGTGAATGACTATCATCACACATTTTTCCTTCTGTATTGCAAATAATATATAAAAATCAGACTTGTTGGAATTATAATCAAATAACTGTTTCATATAATCAAGATTTCAAGCCTCCTTATAGTCTGAATTTTTAAAAATCATTTTTAAATAACTTGCAGTTCCTTGATTTCAACTCACCATTCAAATGAATTATGGACATGAAAATAAGTTAAATCTCAGCAAATGGAGATTTAAACAAAGATAGATTATATGTCATAAGATACAACATTACCGCATGCACAAATTTGGAATGAGTCCTTAAGGTGCATTTTACTTAATTGAAAGATTAAGCCTGACAATGGAATCTTTCTCAAAGTAGTCATTAGTGTTACTTGTGCAAGATGAGGATTTATCTGTATGTAACTTTTCCTAGACAATTCATCCCAGATCCAAATTTTTCTACTGTCATACATGTGTCCATTGCCCTTAACAAAATGACATCATCATAATAACACAGCACATGTTAATATTACACTTTCTGTTCTAGACACTGCATGCTTTTGCTCACTATATTCTCTGAACAACCATGTGGGAGAGTGTCTTTCCATTTGATTAATGAATATCCTGAGCCACCACAAAGGTTAAAGAACTTACTCAAAATTGCCTGGATAATAACTTGCATGTTTAGGCTTTCAACCCAGGTAATTTGCCTCCAACTTGCCCACTTCCCCACTATCCTCTACTGCCGATTCTGTCCCCAGTAGCATAGAAACTGGCCTGATACAAAAGCCATTACCAATGAGAAAATATAAGAGCAGAACCCCAAACTGCAGGCAGTGAATGCCTTATGCACATCCATTCTCTTCTATCATTACAAGCTGATTCAATTTATCTTTATATCATGTATTAGTTTGATTTATTCTTTTATTCATGTCCACTCAATTGCAACCCAGTACCATTCACACAGTTGGTACTCAATAAACAGCATTTGCTAAATGAATTGCCCAAAATAATCTGAATGCAATACAGAGGCAATATGTGCTCCAGTGGTCTTGAGCCTGGACTTAGATCGGGGGCACCTGGGCTTAATTCCAGCTCTACCAATTACTGTGAGAATGTGTGGAAATTACTCAGGCTTTTGGTGCCTCAAATGATCACCTGCATTATGGAAACACAAATAATACCTGCCTTGGTTAGTTAATTATTGTGATAAGGGAATGAAAAATCCATATAAAATGCTTATAACAATAGTTGGCAGAGGGAGAGACATGAATTAAAAGAGGAAAATGTGCAAGAGACCATAAACCTTAGTAAATGCAAACATTAAAACTCAAATCCAACCATTCATTTTTAAACTTTTTTGGTTTCTCGGAGATGTTCAGGTCATCTTAACATGACTTTAAAATTCTCCTGCTCTGTCTTGACTTCTACTATGAACTTATTTTTATTCTTTACCAGACTTTGGTAATGCTACTCTACAACAAAGTTACAGTCAGTCTATAAATTATAGATGCAAGAAAAAAAAAAAGGTGGGGAGAAGAAATAATCCTGTTTTGTAACATTATTTTCTCAAAAGTTATAAGCAAACATTTTAAGTATTCAAATAAACTTGGTTACCAACTCTAGAAAACTGTTCTGTATTGAGGGATAAATTAAAGTATCTGTTATTCAATACCAAAAGTAAATGTGTAGATGATTTTACATCACTGTAAAGTATATATAGAATAAAGCAGGAAAATCATCAAAAATAATCAATCTGTACCCCTCCATAAAGCTTGATATCTAAGACGTTTATATTTTAGACAACTAGGCAAAATAAAAAGCCTTTTGTTGATAATTTCTATTTGATAAATTCAAATTGAAACACAAAATAATAACAACAAATTATTTTTCAAAAGGAAATAGAGCCAATTCAACTGTAGGAAACATATTTCCTTATAAAATTTATGTGCTACCTTAAAAATATTGGCTTGAAATAACTTTATATTTTGCTAAACAGCTCACATAGTCACAAGTTTGTTTTGAATGAGAAATCAAACAAGATATAAATTTACATGTTTCACTCTTCATTTATGTACACATGTGTACATTCTACAGAATGTTTATTGAGATCTTACTACATGCCCAGGGTTGCATTAGATATTCACTAACTCATTGGAGGAGGAGGATTCAGAAGGCTGGCTGCTTGAATGCCACAAAAAGAAGTTCCAAAGGCATTGACCTGTAAGTACCTCAGCAGTACTACAGCATAGCTGCCAGAAATGGAATAAGAGCTGAGAATTAAATTGTGGGCAGAAACATAATTGTAGTTAGAACTCAGCATTTATGACTGTTTTTCTGCAAAACATCTTCAGGGTCAAATGATGCTCAACTCAATTTTGTCTTGAACTAGACACTTTCAAAAGAGATTAAAGCAACAGGAAAATGGAATACTCAGTGTTTCAGTCAGCTTCTTTGCCACAGTGACCAAAACACCTGTCAAGAGCAAAACAGAGGAGAAAAAGTTTATTTATGGACTCACAGTTTCCCAGGTCTCAGTCCACAGATGGGATTTGTTGCTCTGGGTCCAAGATGTGGCAGAATACCATCGAGGAAGAGTGTGGTAGAAGAAAGCACTTCAAGACATGGAGAGAGAGAGAGAGAGAGAGAGAGAGAGAGAGAGAGAGAGAGAGAGAGAGAGAGAGAGAGAGAGAGAGAGAGAGGGGGGGGGGAGGGAGGGAGGGAGGGAGAGAGAGGGAGAGGGAGGGAGAGGGAGAGGGGGGGGAGAGAGAGAGAGAGAGAGAGAGAGAGAGAGAGAGAGAGAGAGAGAGAGAGAGAGAGAGAGAGAGAGACCACTCCACTCAACAAGGACAAAATATATACCCCCAAAGGCACACCCTCAGGGATCCACCTCATCTAGCCATAGCCTAGCACTCCGTTAAGTAGAGACAGTGCCTCTAGTTCCCACCCAGTTAATACCTATCAGGTGATTAATGTGTGGATTAGGTGAAAACTCTCAAAATCCAATCACTTCCCCTCTAAACTTTTTTGGATTTTCTCACATATGAGCCCTTGGGGGATACCTCATATATAAACCATAACACTCATATGTAAATGCAAACACAGATTGAGGATATTGAGAACACATTTATGTTATGGAAATCAAGTAGTATTGTTGACTATGGCTTGTGAAATCACTAATTTACTCATGCAATAAACAAATATTTCTTTGTATGCACAGGGTCCAGGATATGAGTTAAAGCAGCTCAGTCCCTGCTTTGGGATGTCAACTTGGAGATGCAAATGATCACACAAATACACTTAGATTTATATAATTGAAATTATATAAAAGAAATAATGTAATTATGCAAAAGAAATAATGGCTGCTATGAGATTTTTTTTAAAATTTAGATTGGGGAAAGGGAGAGATCTCTTTAAGGAAAAAGTGGCACTTAAATTGAAAACTAAGGGATAGAAAAGAGGTAATGAGAAAAGAACTGAAGAAAAATGTGTCTCACCTGGCAAAATGCATTACCAAATAAATACCACTGGAAATATTCTTCAAACTTTACCACTTAAATAAATTTAGGTGAAGATTAATGAAAAGCTGGTTTTAGCTTTTACAGATACCATGCATTTTAGGTCAATTAAATTTGAGACTGAATTTGCTAAGTTAAACAATGCACTCTGACTGGAGACTTAATTTAACAAGTTCTCCACTTGACAATCTGATAGTTCTCCTTCTGTTTTCTTTCATTAAAGATCTATTAAATTCTTGAAGAACCAAGAATGTTGCTAAATGTGGAGGAAATGATCCCTGAATTTATAGACTTCACACTTCAGCATGGGAGACAAACAGAAAAATGTGAGAGTGTTAACTCTGAAGTACCAATTATATATGGTCAGTAAAATAAGCGATTGCAAATGAGTTCTTGAATTAGCAAGAAAGTTTAGAGCTGAAGTTTCAGTTTAGAATGTGTATTGTATTTGAAAATATGGAAACACATGCCAATTTCCTCCTCAAATTTTGTTAAGTAGAGGTATAATAAATGTCCAAAAGAGGAGTGATTCACAAAATCACCCTCTTTGTAGGAAAAAGTCCAACTCTTGGTGAAAATCTATGTATAATCTTTTAGGTCTATCCAAAGGGAATTTTATTCGTTGGAATTCTCCAGAAAAATAGGAGTTAAATAAACAGACATGGGTATATAGAAAAATATTAATTTAAAGGGATTAGATCATGTGATTACGGAAACTGAGAAATCCTACACTGCGTTAATTCTAAGCTGGAGAAAGACAAAGCCAGTTCCAGTTAATGCCTGAAGAACTGGTAACCAGCTGTGTTAAAAAATGAAGTAAAAAATGAAGTCTCAATCTGAGTTTGAAGCCTGAGATCCAGAAGCACTGCTGACTGAGGCAAGAGAAGAGGGAGATCCTGTATCCAGCAGAAAGTAAAGATCATTTTCCCAACTTTTTGTTCTATTCACCTCCTCATCAAATTGCAAGAAGCTCACCCGTATTGGTGACAGCAAACATCTTTTCTGATCCAAATATTAATATCATGCTGAAATAATGTTTTACCAGCTATCTGAACATCCCTTAGTAGTCAAGTGACACATAAAATCAACTATCCTAATTATCACAAGGCTTTACCTGGCAGGGCTCATGTGAAAAGCTACTTCCCCACAATAGACACAGCCAATGCATTAGAGTCTCTGACAGGAGTTGCAGCCAAGGACTCAGGAGTCTTGGCCAGCCATGCTCTGATGGATATCTGCATTCCCAGCCCAAGATCCTCCATTCAGGAGCTTCTTTATCAAGGAGCCCCAGCCTATGCCTTCTCCAGACACCTACGCCATGACTCCCATTGAAAGGATGGGAAACCCAAAAGCAATTTTCTCCACTCTGATACAGTGCTCAGTACTTTTTTAATCCTAGACCCCCTCCATCCCTTTTCTCTCCTCCAGGCCTCTGGTGTATCAAATGTAAGCAGGCTTGAGCTTGGTATTCTCTCAGAAGTGACAGACATTCATTCCCCCATCCACACTTATACATCCCACCCTCTCCTCCCTCTCCTCCTGCATTCCATGGGAATAAGAGGAAACACTGAAGGAACTGGCGCTTCCTGCAGCTGTTTATACCACAGGCAGAGGCTTTGATCACTTCTGCATCTGACATTTCTATACTTTCCAGTCCAGGTCAGCTTTCCAGCTTGTGTGTGTGTGTGTGTGTGTGTGTGTGTGTGTGTGTGTGTGTGTGTGTTTTGCATGCACGCACATATTGGTTGATTTTGGATGAGGTCTCATAACACTTTCTAATAGTTCTTTAGTCTCTCAATACCAATTGTTTAAGGAGGACACATACATTAGAACCTATTCATTCCTGCCTGAAACACATAGTAAAAATTAGGGTAAGGACAGAATCCAAGAGCTCACAATATTTACATATTTTGGAAGAAAAGAATAGCCAGTGGGAAATGTCATTTTGTTTCTTGATTATGAAATTGCAAAGTAATTCCATAGTCAGTAGAAAACCCTAATTAATGTCAAAACTAATGCCTTTAAATATGTATAGGAGCTTATGTCTCACAAAGCACTTTCCAATCAACATCCTCACAGTCACATAAGACTAAGCATAATTCCAAGGGAGAGCTGGAAATTGTCAAATGAACTGCTTGCTTGCCTGAGTTGAACAGACCCAAGAACACTGTTTAAGTTAGTCCCAGTATTATTCCCTTGCTTTAATAGTCTAACTATGGAAACTAATTCCATTCTAGTAGTTCTTAATAGCAACAATTTAACAATCGTTAAATTGTTAAAGTGTTAGATGACCTTACCAGGCAACTGCAAATGATAATCACAAACTAGGGCTTAATTAAGTCAACATTTAAGGTAGAGGTGTATGTGTGTATGATCCAGAACAATGAAATGGATTATTTAAGTAGAAATAACAAGATAGATTGACATGAGTAATCCCATTCCCATTGAAATTACAAACATAGTTCTTTTTTCCTTCAAGAGACAAAGAAACTTTACTGTCTTTAAGGCACTTGTATTGAATGAAAACTCTCATCTTCTAAAACTGATTCCTTTTCTAAGAAAGTTATTCTAAATGTCTCTCTCTCTCTCTCTCTCTCTCTCTCTCTCTCACACACACACACACACACACACACATTTATGAGGAGGGAAGTTAGTTTTTTTTCTATCTCTTGAAAATTGAGGATAATAATAACAACTAATTAATAGGACTATTTATAGGTAAATAAATAACAGAGTACTTAAGACTTCCAAGTTCACATCAATATTTCTGTAGATGATAGGATGGATAGTTGTATAAAAATGTGTATTAGTTTGTGTATCTGTAACATATGCTATTTTTTCTGAATAAAGGACACAATAGAAACAAAATATGCAAATTATATGATAGCACATTGAGAAAGAGAAAAGAGGGATACTGTGAGAGTTCATATTTAGTGGAAGCATTTGAATACGTTTTACAAAGAAGGGTATTTTAAAATAAGCTTTGAAGCAAATGAAGAATATAGTAGCTAAAATACCCAGAAATGTCCCTGATGGTTGAAGAAACAGCATGGGAAAAGGAAGAAGTGCTCCTGGCATGGTAAATAAGAGCAATGCAAGAATGTCAGTTTCCTCTAAGTCCTTTTTTTTAATTAAGTGATTTATTATGAAATTACTATATAATTAAATTCACATGAATAACTAAATAAATAAATATAAAGTAGAACAATAATGTAGATATGAGCTGGCTCATTCATTCACTAAATTAGATAAAGTAATAATGTAGAAGGCATATTCAAAATATTATCATTTACCTTATTTTAGTAGCTGTGAAATTTAGCTGAAGGGAAAATATGTGCTTTAAAAGATATTTTTAGGAAATGAAATTTTAGGTATGGATGTCATTATTTAATTTAAAGGAGCAAAGAACTGAACACTCATAAAAATAATTATTAGATTTGCTTTGTTTCCACACTACAGCTGTTCCTTGTGTACTTGCTCCTTGTGTAATTTTTTTTATTATTAGATTTCACTTTCTATTACCAAGATTTATCAACTCATTTATGCCGAGTCATTAATAACTATTTTCTTCAAAGGAAAATAAAAACATGACTTTTTTTTAAATTAGGAAACACATTTCTATTTATCCAGTTTTGGAAAATCGTGGCTATATAAAAATTGATTTATTATTAAATTGTTTATTTTAAAAATATTATTCCATGCCCAGAAGTAATAACTTTCATTAGCAAATACTTTATGCTGCAGCATATAATTTCAATATCCCAGGAATTATACATTAATAAAATTGACTTAGTATCCTATTTAAAAAAAAATGATCCATAGTATGTGGCTTTCCAAAATCATTACTTTTTAGATGGGCTCTTACCTGAAATGCACTGACAATCTTACAGTTCACTGTGTGCCAAGAGACATGCTTAAACATTAGCCTCTGGTTTAGGGAAACAGAAATATTTCCCTACATCATGTAGAGCAGTTGGACTGCCAGGGAGGAACAAAAGGATGGTAAATAAATGGAAAGAAGATTTTGGCATCAACTGCATTTTTTTTTTCACTCCTAACCATGAGCAATGTATGCCCAATGTGGAGACTCATGGTCATCCTTAGGGAGGAGTAGACTGAGACATCTCTCACATAGGAAATCAAACAAATACAAATTTCTACAGCAGTTTCTTGAGACAAAAAGTCTAATTATGACAAATCATTAAACAGTAAGGGTGGAGAATAGCAGGAAGTTAATTATGGGATTATATGAAACTAATTACACTAAAATATTTTTTCAGACATATGTGTGTATATAGAACTTTCTGAATGATTGCCCCTTCAACCCCAACTCCCTTCCAAAATGCTACCCCTTCATTACCGTCACCTCCTCTAGACCAACCACTTCCTGTGTCATCAGCTTAGTTTGGGAGCTATAAGAAAATCTGCAGTTGGAGGGGAGGAAAAAAAGGAAAGTGTTCATTTTAAACTTTGTTTTCTTTAATTTCACTTCAGCATCTGCTGATCTTTTTTTTCCCCCCCAAGGATGCTATTCCAAAGGGCATCAGTATAGGATAAGTGCCCTTACAAATATAAAACAAACAAATCCACAGCTTTGGGAAGGTGTCATAAGGCCTGCTTGGCACATTGGAACTTGCGGTGTTCTCAGGATGTCAGATCAACTACACTTTACTTCAGCCAAGTCGGTTTATGCTCCCAATCTCTGGCACCCTGCCACAACAGAGTTGCTTTTCATTCATCAAACACCGCTGCACAGCACTCTAACTAGGCAAGTGCTCCTCATTTCTGCCCAAATCTCTTTATCATGGAATTGGGTTCCTTTCAAAAAGTTTATCATTTTGAAAAGGCCCTGCGATGCAAAAACAATGCCATTTATCAGCCTAGGCAAGGAGACTGCTAGGAAATGATAAATTTCCTGTACGTGGCTTTAGTTTATCACCAGTTTATTTTAACTTCTCCTTGCACTTGCTGGATACACTTGTATGACAAGTAAACTTTAAGTGCCTCGTGCCCTTCTTCCCTGATAAATGCATGCAATAATGCAGATGTGCATTTATAAAGTTGCCTTCCACCAGGGAGTGTACAAGAAAGGCAAATTACAGAATGTTTCAAAAATATATGATCTTAAGAATCATTTAGCTCAGTCTTCCATGGAGAAGTAACCTCACTGAGTCCTTGAGTGGCCAAATGAGCAATGTCATATCATGGAGCTAGCTCATGTCAGAAGCAGAGCCTCAACCTAGCAATCATCACACATGAATAATATAATGTGATAATTACTTTATTAAAATATACTTGCTAAAATTGCATGAAATCCAGACCCCAGTTAAGGAATGAGGATCTATATGGATAGGGAAAATATATTCATGTTCAGATGTCAAATAATTGCAAAAACTATTTCAAAAAGTGTAGTAGGAAATGATAATTTTTTTATTAGAAAATGTAGAGGAATGGACACTGCTGGATAATGTTCAAGGAAAAAAAAAATTTAAGTTGTGCTTTTTGATGTAAGAACTAAATGAAGTTCTCTGAAAATAAAGTTCCGACATGTGGGTTCTTACCATCCTACAGCAATTGTATTGTTGTACCCTAACAACACTTTATCCAATAAAAATACTTTAATTAAATATCAGTTAGCTGATTATCTTGAAAAAAAAAATTATCTCCAGGATATCACTTTCTGGCTATGGGCTCCAGTGCTTCAACTGACTTCCATTATCCTTTTCCATACTTACCACTTCTGGGAACTCACCCAAGCTCAAAACTCATGGTCATTCAATCATCAAGAATACGAGTAACAATAAATGTTGGCAAGGATGTGAAGGAAAAGTACATTCATATATTGCTGCTGGAACTTCAAATTGGTGCAACTATTACAGAAAGTAGTATGAAGACTCCTCAGAAAACTTGAAACGGAACCACCATTTGACCCAGCTATCCCACTCCTCGGTTTATACCCAAAGGACTGAAAAATCACCATATTATAGTGGTGTAGCCACATTATGGCAGCTCAGCTCACAATAGCTAAGCTATGGAACCAAACTAGGTGCCCTTCAACTGATGAATGTATAAAGAAAATGTGGTATATACACACAATGGAATATTATTCATCATAAAGAAGAATAAAATTATGGCATTTGCTGGTAAATGGACCAACTGGAGACTGTCATGCTAAGTGAAATAAGTCAGTCCCCCGAAACCAAAGGCTTAATGTTCTCTCCGATATGCAGACGCTTACACAACAAGGAAGAGGAGAAGGAAGAGAAGGAAGAGGAGATGTTCACTGGATTAAACAAAAGCAATGAAGAGAAGGGAGGAGAAATGGGAATAGGTAAGACAGTAGAATGAATTGGACAGCTCTTTATGAATAAATGACCAACATAATTCCACATCAAGTTCAACCACAAAAATGACATCCTAATTAGAATAAGTTGTACTCCATGTAGGTATGATATGTCAAAATACATTTGACTACCATCTATATCTAAAAAGACTAATTAATACAACCCTACAGTGATTGACTACTCAATACTTAGTAACAATGTCTAATAGGCATCTTAACTTTAATATGCCTGAAAGATTACAAAATATACTTGAGCTGGGCCCATTGGCATATTCCTGTAATCCCAAAAGCTCAGGAGGCTGTGACAAGAAGATGGAGAGTTCAAAGCCAGCCTCAGAAAAAGCAAGGCACTAAGCAACAAAGTGAGACCCCGTCTCTAAATAAAATACAAAATAGGGCAGGGGATGTGGTTCAGTGGTTGAGTGCCCCTGAGTTCAATCTCCAGTACCCCTTCCTCAAAAAAAAAAAATCTGAAGACAGCTAGATCATGTTATGCATTTTCAGCTAACTCAAATGATATCACATCATTTAAAAAGAAATTCAAAGAAACAGAATCCATTCCTATTTCATGCTATGAAATCTGAATCGTATCTTAGGAGATATGTCCTAATGACACTGACTTTGAATGAAATATGATCTTAATGGACAAGCCTGACCTGTTATAAGCTCAAACAGTGTAGTTCACAGCTGATTCCTGACAATAAGTCAAAGTTCAACAAAGTCTCAATTCTGTTTCTCCTAATAGATTTCTCTACAGAATCTTTACCTCTAAAGCCTCAGAGCTCTAAGAATTTTGCTTGATAACCTTAGCAATCTGTCAAGTAATTAAATGATAAACAATATCTTATCTTAAAAACAAATGTGTGACTATGTCTAAAATTGAAGATAAAAGCTGTTCTGTTTTAGAAATAAGACAGATACACTTGCACTTTGCTGTAGAATGTACTAAGGCCCAGAGAAATTGGATTTTGAACTTGAGATGTGACTCAAATATATATTCATAAAAATATATATTCATACAGTGATTTGCATCCAAATATTCACATAAATTATTACCTTAAAACCTAAGGTAGTTGTATTGTCAGTTTGGTCTTTTCTCAGACAGGGAGCAGGAAAGAAGATGTTAGAGGCTGTTTGCTGAAACTGTTGTTGCCGCAGTCTGGCTGGGCACAAAATAACAGAGCCACCACAAAAACTTGTAGATTCCAACAGCAACACTTTATTCTGGAACTCTCACCAGCACTCTACAGGCACGTTCTGGGAAAATACTCTTCCTCCACCGCGCTCTGTGTACCAATACTCTCAGAACCCTGAGAGTATTGGTACACAGAGAACTCAACAGGAACTCTAAAGGAGAGAGTGCCTGAGGCAGCAGGATATGCCCTAATCCTGGAGCCGCCCTATTCCAGCAGGATCCACCCTAAACCTGGAGCCGCCCTAATCCCTGAGCAGGGTCACCTTTCAAACCAAAACTCTCAAACATTCATGCAATATCACTGCAAATGACCTGGGTCCATGGCAAGCCCATTTCCACAATGGAGAGTCCTCCCTCTAAGCAACATTGGGTAGGCTGACAAGGAAATTGCCATGCGTCATTCCTACTTGGCTATGGCTCTCAGCAGTTGTCTGAGTACTGTGGTCCCAATGTTCCCTTCATAAACATCACAGATTGAAATCCAAACTCCAAATGTGATAGCACAGGCAGCTGGAAACTTTGGGAGGGGACTCTTGGTGACCTTATGAGAAAGTTTAGAGAGAAACCCCTTGAACTTCTGCCTTGTGAGGATCCAGGAAGAAGGTATCTTCTCTGAACCAGGAAGAGTCCTTCCCAGACACCAGAATGCTTGCTGGTGCCTTGATCCAAGCCCTCAGAACTGACAGAAATAAACTTCTACTTTCTCCAAGAAACCCAGTTTATGCCATTTTGTTGTAGCTGCCCCAAACTGTAAGATATTACAAAAACTTAAAAGGCGCACATCATTTCTTGAAATTTAAATCTAGGTAAAGAGATGGGAAAACAACATTATTGGTATAAGTTCTTTTTTATTGCCTGTGTTGGAAAAATATTAGTAAGAATGAAAATGGATGCTAGCAAACAAATGGAAGGAAATAGAATGATTCTAGAAATGTTAGGGTCTGGAAGAGTTGGAAAACTCACCTGTTCCTAGATTTCGAACAATGGTTAAGGAGGCTGAGAAAGATTTTGAGTGAAAAAACCCAACATGCATTTTGTTTAATATTCTTATTACTATTATTGTTACTATTATAATTTTGTGGTGCTAGAGACTGACTGAAGGATCATGTGCATGCTATGTAAGAGGTCTGCCACTGGATTACATCCCTAGCCTGCAATATGCATTTTAATTGAGCAATGGCAAGAGACAGGTGGAAAGGGGAAGAGAAGGAAAAGGTTGAGAAGGGAAAAGAAAAAAGAGGCATGCTATATAAAATTTAAAACATAACTCAGATTTTTTAATAAGGAAAAAAATTGTGTTTATAGAACATGAGAAACTGACCAAAATCTAATAGATATGAAACATACTAATATTTTGAAAGATTATAGTTTGGGGAAAAAAACACTAATTTGAATGAAAAAGGACTTGCTAATAGTTTGGACTTCATTCAAATTTATAACTTCCTTTTTAAAAATTCTGTTGAAAATGAGAAGGCAAGTTTCAACCGGTAAAACCTATTTGTTATTCATATATCTGATGAAGGAATGCTAGTCAGAATAAAGAAAGAAATCTCACAACTCAGTAAAAGACAAAAATCTTCCATACCATAATGGACATGAGACTTGAATAAAAACATCACAAAATATAATAGTAAAATGTATACTAGAAATGTTTGACACAACTAATTTCCTAAACAAGCTTAAATAATAGGAAATAATTGTTATTATAATGGGTCAAATTATGGAGCTGAGGATACAGCTCAATTGGTAGAGTGCTTGCCTTGAAAAAGTATAGTAGGCCATGGGTTCAATCTCAGTACACCAAAAAGAGAGAGAGAGAGAGAGAGAGAGAGAGAGAGAGAGAGAGAGATATGAAAAATTATAAAAAACTAGTCAAATTATAAAAAACTAGTAGAATCAATTATGATTTGGAATAAGGATCAACTTGAAACTTATCATACAGTGCTGGTGGGAATTTAAAATTTTATGCCCACTTTAGAAAACAATTTGGTAATCTTTCAATAAAGTGAGACATATACTTAATAAATGACGAAACATCTCCACTTATATCTCGTCCCCTAAAAATATACATTCATACAGTGATTTGCATTTAAATATTTACATAAATTGTACCACTGCAGTCAAAATTGGGAAGTGATTTATATTTCCATAAACCAATTTTGGTATATCTATACAAAGAAGTACTATTCAGCAATACAAAGAAATAATTTTAATATAAGGAACTATGTAAATCAATCTGGAAAACATTATTCTGTATAAATGCTAGATATAAAAGAATACATCATGTATGATTCCACCTATAGTAAATTCTAGAAGGATAATATTAATATATAGTGACAAAAGTTAGCAGAAATTATCTGCAGTTGATGGGGAGAGTTGACTGCAAAAAAAAGTACAAGAAAATTTTATGATATCAACAGATGATTCTGTATCTTCATATGGTGTTGCCCACAGAGGCTATAAGATTTGATTGAACATCAATCTGTATCTTATAATGGTTGCAACCAAGTGCAAACAACTTAAATGTCCATCAGCTGATGAATGGAAAAAGTGATACACACACACACATACACACACACACACACACACACACACAGTGAAATATTATTTGGCCATTAAAAGGGAATTACATCCTGTGAATTGCAACAACATTGATTGATCTGGAGATCATGATGTTGATTGAAATAAACCTGGCATAGAATAACAAGTACTGAATGAATAATCATCCTCATATGCAGAATCTAAAAAAGGTCTATTTCATAGAAGTTGACAGAATGGTGGTTAACAAAGATTGGAGAGAGAATGGGGTAAAGAGGGGAATGGAGAAAAGGTACACAACAGGTACTAAATTAGTCAAATAGAAAAAATAAGTTCTCGTGTTCAAATGCACTTAGGGTGACTACCTAATATTTTTTAAAAAAGTAGAAGAAAGGATTTTGAGTGTTTTCATTACAAAAGAGTTGATAAATATTTAAGGGACTAGATATTTATCCTGATTTGACTATTATGCCATATACATGCCAATGTATACATGTAACAAAACATCACATGGAACCCTATAAATATGCAAAATATTTTGTGTCAATTAAAATACCACCCCCCAGAGAAACGCAACCAGTAAGTATTTAAATATTTAAAGTTTTTGCTGTAAACAGTTGGGAGAGATGTGGTAGCTCCAGGGATCAATGAGTTTAAATGGGGACTTTAATTTTTAAGATTGGAGAAATAAAGTATGTCTATATATTTATAGAAATTACACCAATGTGTTGAGACTTTTCTTCCACTACCATAATGAAAAAGATGATGAAAATATATCCCAAACAAATGATTCTCTTGACTCCTCAAAGAAGAAAAATAGACCAGAGATTGGTACACTATATGAGAAGCAAGGAGGCTTTCAAACAGTTCAAGAATTTAGCCAAGGACCTTCTACTGGAGTTTTTTCCATAAACTGCTATTGGAATTTATTTCTTCCAAGTTCATACTAGGGATGTGCCGGGTAGGTCCCTCCTGGCAATCAATGGCTGCCCTAATACTTTTCAATATTTTGGGCATGATTTTCTAAGACTCCAAATGCTCATGTGATGACACCATACATTGTATATTATATAACACCATACTATCAATTGAGTATTTAAGGTGTGTATTTATTAGCTGAGTGTAGTTAATATGTTGATCCAATTACCTGAGCTCTGTGGTAGCTCAGCTCCTCTACAGGTCAATATTAGGGAGCCAACATAGTGGCAAATGCCTGTACTCCTACTCAGGAGGCTGAACAGGAGACAACAAGTTCCAGGCCAGCTTCAGCAATTCAGCAAGACCCTAAGCCACTTACTAAGACCCTGTCTCAAAAAAAAAAAAAAAAAAAAGAAAAGAAAAAAAAAGTAAAAAGTAAAAAGGGCTGGGGAAGTGGCTCAGTGGTAGAGCGCCCCTGAGTTAAATCCCCAGTACAAAAATAAAGAAAGAAGACAGTGTTAGTATTACATGATTAATCTGTTGAGGAAAAGGTGCTAGCAATTAAGAGAACCAGTTACAGCAGCAAGACTCTAAATCCTTCTACCTGCACTCAGAGTTTCAGAAGTAAACTTCTATAAAAGGAGGAAAATATTAAATAACATAAAGGAAAGGAAAAAACACAAGGGAGAAGTAAAATAAGAAATAAAAATATTTTTAAAAATATAGAGAATGAATCAATTTTTAAAATTAAAAATAAAAATACCACTACATAAAATTTAAGAT
Source organism: Urocitellus parryii (assembly GCF_045843805.1). NCBI lineage: Eukaryota > Metazoa > Chordata > Mammalia > Rodentia > Sciuridae > Urocitellus > Urocitellus parryii. The sequence goes on along the minus strand of NC_135539.1, from coordinate 124,697,965 downwards.
TAAAAACACTTAAAAGATATATTATATGAAAGAACAAAATGATAATATGGAAGCCAAAAAGAAAACATTTTTTAAAGTAAAAATTGTAAGGATTGGATATAATTAAATATTTGAGAGTGGTACCAAAATTCATGAAAGTTACCAATGTAAAAATAAGTGAAATTGTATTCTGACAATAAGAATTAATGTTTGAAAAATGTATCAACATTTTGTAAAATAGATTAAAGCTAACCAAAAGCAGGAAACTTGGAGATTGGAAGAAATGCCTAATGAATTCACGAATAAAAAGTAAAAAACAACCAAATAAAAATACTTAAACTTTGTGAATGTATTATGAAATATTCATACACTCGTTAATGTAGCGTGTAATGAATCACAATCTCCTAGGTTATACTACACATAAAGATTCCTGGCTTCATTACAAAACTCCTGAACTCAACCTCTGGAATTATTTCTCAAGCAGCTGCTTTTTAATATGCACATGAGATGATTTTTTAGATGATTCTTTCATGCACATTGCTTTAATATTAAACAGATATGCCAATCTGAAAATAAAAAGTAAAAAAAAAAGACAAAAACAGACAAATAAAATTATTTCTTGATACTGCTTAGGTTGCTTTGGATTCCTGGGACATGTTGATTCTCATTTCCATTAGATTCATTATGTTGGTGATAATTTGTGGTTGTTATGCAGCATTTGAAAACTAAGCTGCAGGGTAAACAAGGTAAGAGAGACTACATTGTGAATGGCACATATTCTTGCTCAAATCATATATGAAGCAGATGCTCTAAAGCACTACAGCCCTCCATCTATGGCAGGCTCTTCCATATTTAAGCAATGGTTGGCAAAATTCAGTTTCTTGCTGCTTAGATCTGAGGACCTCAGCTCCCAGTAGCCTCATCTTCTTCCCTGCAACATGGGCCTCTCTACAGTGTAACAGTTTGTATTTTCAAAGTTCACAGACCAGCTACAGCCTCTTGTCCCAGCCTCCAGAGCCCCTTTCTAAAGGGTTCAGGTAATCAGTCATAGCCCTGGGTAATTTTCTACTGGTTTAACTCCAGTTCAGTGGGTTAATGATCTTAATCATGTCTGAAAAAAATCTCTCCTTTTTGTTTTATAATGGAACCAACCATCGTATTCATATAGTCCTACATACACTAATGGAAACGGATTGTATAGGGGCCTTACACAATTGAGTCAGTTATCTTTGGAGCCGCTTAATACTGTGCCTGTCATATTAAATCTTTTCTTTCACAGAAAAATTACTGAGTATTAAGAATGTCCTTTTGTGCTTTGACATGGGACTTCAGCAGCTCTCAGGAGAAATTCAGAATGAGCCTGAATACAGTGTTCTTTATTAAACCAAAAATACATAAGTAATATAATTTATATGTACTCTTACATAAACTTATGAAAACACTCTATAATTAAAGTTGCTCCTTCTTTCACACCTGGACAAGAGCATGTGCCCATGCACACATACACATGCACACAGAGTTGATTTAAGTTCTCAAACAATTAAGACTGGATGAAGGATGTAAGAAAAACTCTAAATCAATTTATCTCATTATCAGTATAAATATAGACTCTTTAAAGATTAATTAATGTAAATCTATTATATATTATACACTATAACATGTTGATATAGTATCTATAGGTGATAAATTTCAACTGAAAACAAATGATCACTTTATATTGTCATTAATGTGTAATGGGCTATATATAAATATAAAATTATATGTTACATTTAAATATATGTTCTTATCTATAATGTTTATAAATTATTGCTTTTTTGATACTGATATTCTGGTAAATATTCTGCCATATTGGTTCATATATTCACTTGAAGAAGAACAGATTCCTTGAGCCATTTCAGAGCATTTCTAAGGCTATTGGGTCTTTCCATTCAGGGGTAAAGACATATATCATCACACATTCTGTTTATTTGGCCTGGCCAGTATATACAGCATAGGCAATATAACACTCCACTGATGGAAATTAAAGTGTGTAACTGTCCTGCACAAGCTTAACCTTAATTTACAATCTAGTTTATTATTTCCCCTAAGAATTGCAGTGTAAGATAACTTTAATCACATAAGCAGAAAAAACCATAATGTTATGAGGCCCCATGAAATTATTATTACCCATATTTTTGGCCCAGCTTAAAAAAAAAGTCACAGCATTTTCTGTAGTTTGAAAGTTTCTCAGCTTATGTATACATCAACTTTTACTCTTTTGTGTTCTTATTTATAGTTCATCAAATATAAAAAATATATATAAAAATAGTTAAAGTATGAAAATGGTTAAATAGCTTATATTACCTTTATGTTATGAAGAGTTACTGATTCTAAAAATGCAGTTTGTGTCTGAGTTTTATCTGTACATAAGTAATTTGGGTGAATTTCATCTTTTTTGTGAAAGATAAAAATATATGAAAGGTAAGAAATATGAAAGTTCAACATAACAAGAGTAAGACTTCAAGATATCTATACTAGAATCCTAAGAGCAAGAAGTAACACATTTGAGGAGGGTGTGAACTCACTACAAAAAATATTTTAATATTTATTTAGCACTTAAAGAGCACTGGAAATCTAGTGCTTTATATTTGCTATTTCATTATGACCTCAAAATTATCCCACGAAGTAGGTACTCTTCAAATTTATGTAGTTATAGGAGGCTAAATTGTAATGTCATGAAGATAACAGAAGTCAACTGTGAGAACCTATTTCACTTTGTACAGCCTGGCCCTTTAACCATCGTGTGATATTGTCCCAATTTTTCATTATTTTTTTATTTCATATGTTATAATCATTAAAAACCTAAAATCCCAAATTAATCTGTTGAAGAAGCAGCTTGATATGTGAATTTAATTTAAAATTGCATAAAACTTTTATGTTTAATTTAAAACACATTTTGTTTTTGGAAATTTGTAAATACTTAACATTGTTTTAATCAAATTCTCTCTAAGTTTATAAGCTTCTGCTTACATGTCTTCTGGTAGTATGTATCACAGCCAAGACTAAACATTTAGATAAGAAGATATGAGGAAGATCTAGATGCATATCCACTTCCACATAAGTCCCTAGAACTGATGTACCCAAGTGACTATGAAAGTCTCTCAGTATTCTGTGGTCCATGGAGGTATATCCCCAACTAAATTGCTTTATTTAGAATTACCTTTCCGGTTAGTATTCTTCTTCAGTCAAGAGTATCTGATTGCATTGTTTGTGTTTTGCCTCAGTTTATAATCCTTTATTTTTGAAAGCAGTAAACGGGCAAGTATTTGAAGAAATTAATAGCAAATGGGAATTTATGCTTAATCCTACATAAAATGGTTCAATTGTCAGTCTTCCTTAACCCTGACTTACAAGCTGCATTGACACAGTTGATCATTCTCTTTTTCTAGGATTAATTTCTTACCTTGTTTTTGAGATTAACACACTCTACCAAATAAATTTAAACCTGCGAAGGTCTGTCCTATGTCATCGTTTACTCTTTGACATCTCTTGTGCTAGCTCCTCCTCAAAACACCTGATTACTCCATATATATATATATATATATATATATATATATATATATATATAAAACTTTTGAAGTTAATACATTTGATCTCCTTTCATCAAATATCTTGATCTGCTGATGACTTAAATCTCTACATCCAACCTGTACTCCTCTGAAATCCAGACTCATTCCATTGGCTCCTGAAATTGCATCTTCCATGTATGGTTGGCCTCTCAACTTTAATATGCTATTAGTTCTCAAATCACATCCCACATGGGTGAGGGAATGGGTATCTGTCGGAGGGATGGGCTGGCTGCGAAATAAAAGCTATGAAATTAATATATCAGAAAATAAAGACAAAAAGGCAAGAATATTTTTAAAGCAGGGTCTCGTGACCAGTTGAGCTGACCAGGGGGGTCTGTCTGGCTTCTAACAAAGAAAAAGCCTGCGCTTGCTCTATTTATAGCGGTTCAGATCAAAGTAGATCCAGTAGGCATAAGGTTTCATTGGGGGAGGAGTCCTGTTTTGGTGCTTGCTTCTCCGCATTGCAGGGGTGTTGCAGTAAAGGTTATTTGGCAGTTGGCAGGCTCCGCCCATCTCTGGGAGACTGTTTGATCCTAAGGCTGTGAGCTAAGACAGGGCCAGCATGATCTGGCTTTCTTAAACTGGGCACTTTCACCCAGAAGGTCAGCTTCCTTGTCTTAATGGCTTGAACAAACCATAATTTATATATTGGCCTCCAACAATTAGTGAACAGGGTGAGAAGTAAACAAAAGCAAACCCTGTTTCTCTCACGGGCACCCCTATTTTCCTAAATAGGAACTTGGTCAATCAGGAGGAAACTTGCGTTTGCCTTTTACTTTTCTCTCATACTCTTCATCCAATATATTGGGTTATTCTTCTGCTTGCTCTATCTTCAGAATACATTAAAAATCAAACGGTTCCTCTCTCCTATGTGTTAACCTCTCCTCCTGGTTTGCAGGACAGATTACAAGGTTATTCCAACAGCCAGCTCCTGATCTTCCTGCCTCTGCTCCTGCTTCTCTTCATTCCCTTTTCCCCTCAGCTGCTAGAATCAGGATGGTGACAATCCACTGCCAACCCTCTGCTGTCTTCTTATAATAAGATCAAAATTCCTAAAAATGGCCGAAGCATCTTAAGGAACCTTTAACCTGTATGCTCATTTCCTTCCACAAACGTCTTCCTGCTTCCTCTCTAGGTTGCAACCATACCAGCTTTTCTGTTCTTCCTCAAATATGCCACGGGCACTCCTGACTCAGGCCAGGCCTTGTCACTTATTTTTTCCTTTGTCTGAAATACTCATTCTCGTCTTGCTGTCTCACTTCTTTCAAGTCTGTGCTCAAATATGCCATTTTTATGAACTCTTCCAGGCCACTTTAATTAAAATTGCTACCCCATATCTAACACTCTCTAACTTTCTACTAACTTTCCATTCTCCAGGCACATATCAATATCTAAGGTATGAATATTTTGTCTATTTATCTTGTTCATTTTGTCTCTATCTTCTAGGGGGAAAAAAGTGAGCACCACTAATACAAACAAACTTATCCCTTTCTTTACCATTTAATCATAGTAAATGGAATTTTAACTAGAATGAAATACACCATCAGTATACATTTGTTGAAAGAAAGCAAAAAAATGACACTGGAAATAAAGAAAATCTTTCTTATCCTTCAGGATTTTCATATATATTTCTTCCTATCTAGTGTTTATTGACTATCTACATTATGATTAAGTATAATTGTGTGTGTGTGTGTGTGTGTGTGTGTGTAGAAAACAACAAAGACCACATTCTTCCAACTAGTCAGGGTGAAGGGACAGTTCTACTGTTGTAGGCCAAACTATATGTACCTTTACCAGATAAACTCCATTTTACCCTTAGACTCCATTTCAAATAAGAAATGTTTCTCTCGTGTGAAAATCCCGCCTCTGCAACCCCCATCCTGCAAAGCACAACCCATTTGGCAATGCATAGCAACTGAATGTTTCTTTTATTGTTATATAATGTATTAGTAGGAAATGCTTTTGTAACATGTTCTCTTTTTAGTTCCCATTTTTCTTGGTCAATATATCCTGACTGTTCCCTGAACTTGGTCATTCAAACCCATTTCCTACATTTCTCTGGTTTTGACTTATTGGTTGAAGAGGTGACTTGGTTCCTGCCCCTTGACCCATGGGTGAATAAATTTCCATGCCCGACCCATTTCAAGACCGACCCAGTGATTTATTTAATCTTGCCACAATGCTACAGTCTGGGAAATTGAACCTAGGATCTTACTCATGCTAAGTCAGGTCTCTACCACTGAGCTATATCCCCCTTTCTTTTTATTTGAGATAGGGTCTCCCTAAATTGCCCAGACTGACATCAAACTTGATGCAGTCTTTCTGCGCCAGCCTCCTAAGTACTTGTGAATACAGACATGTATCATAAAACCTGCTGCAAGTAATTTTTAAAGAAAGTTCCAATAGTAGCAATTACTTAGAACATTAAACAAGGTGCTGTGACAGAGTGTGATTGGCATATACTAACCCAGGAAGTTGTGTTAGTATGGTAAGCGGTAGCCTCTTCAATATTTGAGAGCCTGTTTGCTCTATCTCAACAGGCCTCACAAATGTAAATGAGACATCCAAGTAGAATACAAGAGAATATCATTTCTCCATTGAGGATAAACTAAGAATAAAATAGAACAACAGGATCAAGCAGTAGCATAGTAAGTAGGTCTAGGAACCAAAGGAATTCAATGTGGAAGAACTGTGGTAAACAAAGGAAAACCAATAAATGAGTGTAGGCAGGAAAGTAGAAAAATCTAGAACAATAATTCAATACTTTGAATTGGGTATAGTGGGGATTAAACTTGACCACTGAGCCACGTCCCCAGCCCTATTTTTTTTTTTACATTTTCTATTTTATTTTATTTCCAGGGGTTGCACAGATTTTATTTTTTTTTCTAATTTTTATTGTTGGTTGTTCAAAATATTACAAAGTTCTTGACAAATCATATTTCACACTTTGATTCAAGTGGGTTATGAACTCCCATTTTTACCCCGTATACAGATTGCAGTATCACATCGGTTACACATCCACTGTTTTACATATTGCTATACTAGTGTCTGTTGTATTCTGCTGCCTTTCCTATCCTCTACTATCCCCCATCCCCTCCCCTCCCATCGTCTCTCTCTACCCCATCCACTGTAATTCATTTCTCCCCTTTGTTTCCCCCCCTTCCCCTCACTTCCTCTTGTATGTAATTTTGTATAACCATGAGGGTCTCCTTCCATTTCCATGCAATTTCCCTTCTCTTTCCTTTTCCCTCCCACCTCTCACCCCTCTTTAATGTTAATCTTCTTCTCATGCTCTTCCTCCCAACTCTGTTCTTAGTTACTATCCTTATATCAAAGAAAACATTTGGCATTTGTTTTTTAGGGATTGGCCAGCTTATAAATGAATTCCACAAAGTGGCAGGATATAAAATCAACACGCATAAATCAAAGGCATTTCTGTATATCAGTGACAAATCCTCTGAAATGGAAATGAGGACAACCACTCCATTCACAATATCCTCAAAAAAAATAAAATAAAATACTTGGGAATCAACCTAACAAAAGAGGTGAAAGACTTATACAATGAAAACTACAGAAACCTAAAGAGAGAAATAGAAGAAGATCTTAGAAGATGGAAAAATATACCCTGTTCATGGATAGGCAGAACTAACATCATCAAAATGGCAATATTACCAAAAGTTCTCTATAGGTTTAATGCAATGCCAATCAAACTTCCATTGGCATTTCTTGTAGAAATAGATAAAGCAATTATGAAATTCATATGGAAAAATAAAAGACCCAGAATAGCAAAAACAACTCTAAGCAGGAAGTGTGAATCAGGCTGTATAGCGATACCAGACCTCAAACTATACTACAGAGCAATAGTAACAAAAACAGCATGGTACTGGTACCAAAACAGGCAGGTGGACCAATGGTACAGAATAGAGGACACAGAAACCAATCCACAAAACTACAACTATCTTATATTTGATAAAGGGGATAAAAGCATGAAATGGAGGAAGGATAGCATCTTCAACAAATGGTGCTGGGAAAACTGAAAATCCATATGCAACAAAATGAAACTGAATCCCTTTCTCTCGCCATGCACAAAAGTTAACTCAAAATGGATCAAGGAGCTTGATATCAAATCAGAGACACGGCGTCTGGTACAAGAAAAAGTTGGCTACGATCTACATACTGTGGGGCTGGGCTCCAAATTCCTCAATAGGACACCCATAGCACAAGAGTTAATAACTAGAATCAACAAATGGGACTTACTCAAACTAAAAAGTTTTTTCTCAGCAAAAGAAACAATAAGAGAGGTAAACAGGGAGCCTACATCCTGGGAACAAATCTTTACTCCTCACACTTCAGATAGAGCCCTAATATCCAGAGTATACAAAGAACTCAAAAAATTAAACAATAAGAAAACAAATAACCCAATCAACAAATGGGCCAAGGACCTGAACAGACACTTCTCAGAGGAGGACATACAATCAATCAACAAGTACATGAAAAAATGCTCACCATCGCTAGCAGTCAGAGAAATGCAAATCAAAACCACCCTAAGATACCATCTCATTCCAGTAAGATTGACAGTCATTATGAAGCCAAACAACAACAAGTGCTGGCGAGGATGTGGGGAAAGGGTACACTTGTACATTGCTGGTGGGACTGCAAATTGATGCGGCCAATTTGGAAAGCAGTATGGAGATTTCTTGGAAAGCTGGGAATGGAACCACCATTTGACCCAGCTATTCTCCTTCTTGGTCTATTCCCTAAAGACCTAAAAAGAGCATGCTACAGGGACACTGCTACATCGATGTTCATAGCAGCACAATTCACAATAGCAAGATTGTGGAACCAACCTAGATGCCCTTCAATAGACGAATGGATAAAAAAAATGTGGCAGTTATACACAATGGAGTATTACTCTGCATTTAAAAATGACAAAATCATAGAATTTGCAGGGAAATGGATGGCATTAGAACAGATTATGCTAAGTGAAGCTACCCAGCCCTATTTTTTTGTTTGTTTGTTTGTTTGTTTGTTTGTTTGTTTTAGAGACAGGGTCTCATTGAGTTGCTTAGAACCTAGCTAAATTGCTGAAGCTGGCTTTGAACTTGGGATCTTCATGTCTCAGCCTTCAGAGCATCTGGGATTACAGGAGTGCACCACCGTGCCCAGCTGGACCAGTACTTTTATAAGATATCTGAATGTTTCATAGAGAATGAGCTACAATGGAGCAAAAGTGAAAGCCAACACTGAGTAGGAGGAACTCTTTCTTACTCAAGGATATATTTTCAACTGTTAGGTTCAAGGTTAACTTTGTAGATTGAAGGAGTAGCAGTGGAAATTAACAAAAATTCAAAAATTTGAGAGACATTTTGGAATTATTGTCCCCAGTACTTACTGATGGATTGTCTGGGAATAAAGGAGGGAAATAAATAATAAATGTTCAATTTTTAGGCTTAAGCAACTCTGTGGATCTTAATATCTGCTTTGGGGAAAATTGAGAATGATGTTAGTATACATTATGTTTGAACTACCTATTAAACATCCTAGTGGAGATGTAAAGTGGGTAATTACAGGCATCTGAAACTAAGATGAATGTTGAACTGTACCTGCCAGCAATCTTGTTACTTTTTCCCCACTGACAAGACCAGTGCCTGGCATATATAGCTAACAATCAAAAGTAAGTGCTGAATCAAAGACTGTTTCTCAACCCTTCAAATTTGCTCATGGAAAATTGTACCATGGTTTATAATTCCTGTTATTTGAAATACTTATAGATTTCTATGGTTTCTAATTTTTTTTCTTTACTGTTGGTAATGAAGTAAAGTTTAAATCATTTCTTGCCATACTCCTTTCTGAAATAAATGAAACCTGTATTTTTCTAAGCATGTAACAAAATTATGCTAATCCGTGCCTAAACTATTCTTTTGCAAGCAGAGCTTTTGCAAGCTTTAACACTATGTTAATTAATGCTTGTTCTAAACCTGTAAAAATCAAATAGCCCTTTTGAGACTTGCCTTTTGAGACAAATATTTATGTTTTTCTCTTAGATTTTTTATTTTATTTTATTTTATTGCTGGAGGTTTTACTTTTTTAAATATGATAAAAGCTTAGTATAAATGACAAGAACACAACACAAAACTCTTCTGCTTCAGGGTCTAAAATCCAATTATATCTTATTATGAAAGTTGAAATAAAGTAAATGGAATAAAAAACTAGGAAACACTGATACATCTCATAAGTAAAGTGAAACAATTCCCCTGGAGACAAGAATAACACATATCTTTCAAATTCATCTATCTTAATATTCAGAATATTGCATACTGGAGAGACTTTAAAATAAAGTCAATGTGCATTTCTTTTGTTTTTGTTCACATATTATAAAACTTTACTAGACTTCAGTAAATATTCTTAAATGAATAATATTAGTTCCAGTTCCCTCTTCAGAGTAAGTACTTATTTAACATTGTTTAACAATCTTCTTTGTCATGGTACTTTGGTATAGAAAGATACATACTTTAAGATGAATAAATGTCTTTAGAAGGCCTAATATACCTGTTATAACATCATATAATTCCAAATCTAGAATACAAAGGATATAGAACAAAATCAGATAAACTGGAGGATTATGAATGTATCCATATTATACATGTGTGCAATTTTTATGATGTCCAATATAATAGTGTTAACTGAAATATTTTTATAATATTTTTATTAGTTATTAATGGACCTTTATTTATTTATTTGTTTATATGTGGTGCTGAGAATCGAACCCAGTGCCTCACACATGGTAGACAAGTGCTCTACCACTGAGCCACAACCCCAGCCCCTACACTGAAATATTTTAAGACTGGTTTAGATACTGATTCTTCAGAGGTTTAAATGAGTTAATTAAGAGGCAAAGACACACCCATTAATTTATTTACCTTTACATGATTTTGGTTAAATAGGCTGACCTGGTATTGTTTATTATACACCTGTTAATTTTCATTCTAATTTATAGTAAGAGATAAGAAAGATAATATGATCTAGGGATATAAATCAAAACCAAGGAAAGAATCAAAACAGTATAATTAGGGAAAAATCATGTGGATAGATATATTGGAAAGTTAAATCAAGGTAAAAAATATTGACTATACTACACAAGAAATTATTCCATCATTGTGTTTGTTTTGCTATGTTCAAACACAATTATTAGTTTGAGTTGGCAGTAAATATTGTGTTTCCAAATCGATATTTGGTAGAGTTTTTTCCCCCTTCTCTTTCTGTTCTTTCTTGCTACTCCCGGTTCCCTAGAATACAGGGGCCTTGACCTCTAAGAGTGTCTTTCCCATTTATCTTCCTATTACAATCCTTCCTCTCCATAGGGTAAGTGAAAGTCCACTTAGCCCTATGATGCTTTTCTATTTCTTATTGATTTTCCCTTCTTCAATACCTATAACAATTTCTTTCATTTTATGTTTTCCTAAACAGTCCCAGGATGAGAAGAGAGCTTTAGTTTACTGAACTTATCCTTACCCACTACACATATTCACTGTCCTCTATCACATACTATTAAATGTTCTACATGGATTATGCTGATTCAGAGTGGAATAAAAGAGGGATCCCAGTCACTGAAAATAGTTAAAAACTTAGTTTGGGGGTTTTGTTTTCTTATTTTTTCTCCCTTATATTGACACAAAGTCTACTTTCCCAGGTGCTTAATACTTAGTTTCTTACTCTTCAGTATATAAATTCTTATGTGGGAGGAACACAGTACAACATAACTTGAATATGTCTCTGCAAAGTCTGATAAGTAGGTGTTTTTCAGCCTGAGTTTCAAAGTACAGATTCTAATTTTCAACTCAATTTCAACTCCAAGTCCTGTCTAGCCAAGACATATGAGAACATATGTATAACTTGCTTTGTGTTGAACACTCTCCATTCACTTGTGTAGATAACAATTACAGTAGACATGTTGGCAGACACATCACACTATCACTTAATTGTACTGAACTTTTAGTCAGATAAAATCTCATCATGTTCCTAATGTTTTGTGATGTTCAGCAATCCATCTCTCAATTTGAGTTGCTTTAGTATGGAATGATATTTCCCGTTTACAGAGTGAATAGCATGTCACAGAAACCCCATACTTCTATGGGATTAATGAATATAGAGTGAAGACATTTATCAAAGAAAAACACTTTTTTTTTTTTAAATCTGAGAGCTAAGTGAAGGTTCTTTAGAGATTTAACCTATGAAAATAAGTCATGCAGCCTATTTTGACCTTGAACTTTCTCATAAATTCCCTGTGTAATCTGCTTTTTATTTTTATAATAGATTTTCTATGCTACCCAAAACTTCATTTAAAAATAAAAACTAAAATGCAAATAAATAAAATAAATAAATAAGGAAAATAATCTTAGTGTACAGAATGAAAGGATCATATAAAAGATTTGCAAAAAAAATCATTAAAAAATACAAAAACTTTGCCACAGAGAACTATACCAGAGCCTTGAGAGCATAAAAAATAGAGAAAAATTAATAAACTTAAACTCAGGTCTTATCTAAGAAGAATTCATAAAGGTGGGAAAGAGTGTTCCCTGATACAGTCACTATATAAAATGGCAATGTTTCAAGGTCTCCAGACTCACCTATGATATCTGAGGACCTATGGTTTGCCAATGGGAAAGGTACCTAGATTGACATAGTATCCAATATTGTTTCATGGTTACACTTCTGAAATTTATCAAGAATGTAAAATTCAAGAGAGATTAACAGAAAAATAAAAGAATTAAGATGGTAGCACACTTGTTCTTTTTTTTTTTTCATTTTACTCAAACATGAATTTAACTTGACACTTAAAAACTAAGCTCCCCTTTCAGATATTATTGTTAAGGGTTTAGGGGTAATAGTATTCTCATTTTATTTTTCCATGTTTCTCTCAGTTATATTCCATTAATAGTAAAGATTTGGTTCCCTATCAAATCAAGTTCCCCATAGAATTTGATGAGGGTTTCTTAATGATTTTTTACTCTTTATCATATAACAAGAGAAATTATGTCTTCTGATTCTGAAAAAAGACTACACATGAAGTTTATCACAGTAGAACAGATTCTTTGCAATTATTTCCTTAATTAGTTACTAAATACAGTATTCTTAAAAATTTTTTTGTCTTATAAAAGTACAAAAAATAAGATAGTTTTTCTTTCTTACAGATAATAGATGTCTGGGTTTAAACAAGCAGCTTTGGGGGAAAATTAACTCCTTCAAATCAATGCTAATCTGTGAAGATATAGTTCATAAAATACCACTGTTAGTACATCTCTCTCTTCAGAGTTCTTAACTTCAAGAATGACCAATGGGCTCAGAATTTTTGAATCATTTTCTTTCTGTATAAAATTTTCCTTTGAAAAGGCTCATTACCCAAATTATTTTGTATTAATTGATAAGAATAAAATGATGAGTTTAAGAAGTTCAGGAAGGTAAGACAAGATGATACTATCAATAAATGAATCAGAAGTTTTAATATTTCTATTTCCAGCATACTATGGCTAACAACCTAAGTCTGAAATTTGGGTTTTCCATAAGAAATACTGAGTCTGTCTGTGAACAAATTTTTCAAGAAGACTAGTGTACAGTATATGGTTATGAATGAATCAGTTAAGAACAATTTCACAGGTTGGTTTAAAAGATCTTGTAGTTTGTGTCAATTTTTCTCTCTCTTAACCAGCAGGTCATTGGTAGCAGTTTAAAATGTGTGTGAGTGTGCTCAGGCATGAGGGAATAAGACTGGAAGAGAAATAGGGGAAAAATTATGGCCCCCAGAATAAAGCAAAAGCTTATATATTAGAAGTAGGCACAACAAGGTAGAGCAGATATAGCAGCAGAATTGCCATTGAACATAGACTAGGTAAAAATACCTAAAAACCTGGTACCCTAGAAAGGCAAGATTATTATAATATGTGAGGTGAAGTTATTCTTGGTGTGGTGTGCATGAGTCATGTGAAAACCAACTTTAAAGGAAGAGACCGAGAGAGGCAGAGATGCAGATGAATTATTGTATTTTTTTTGTAGGGACCATATTATAAAAAGAAATCTGTATATTTTCCTATCCTTTAAAGGAAATTATTTCATATGTATTATATCATTAGAAATGGATTTTCTCCATAGATTTTAACCACTATACAAAGCCAGTATTCCTCTTTATTTTTATGTCTTTGATGGGAAGTTTTAGAAAAAGGAAGTTAAAAAGAGATCAGTCTTCAAAAGAGGTCAGTGTTCATTCAAATGGTGGCTGAGAAACTCATATGGGTGTTGTTTCCACACCTATATCTGAAAATTGTGTTGAATATCCAGGAGCAAAAAGTAAAATAAAGAGACATTGAAAATACCAATTTTATATACAAATTTAAGTTGTACATGTAAGCATAGTTAATTATATTGTTGTTTGCTAAAAATTCTCATCAATGATGTTTATCACAAAGATTTCTGAACATTTATCTAGTATTATAAGGACATTTTGAAGTAACTATGTAAAAGCAAAGACAGACATCTCTCCCAACATAACTTTGCATATAACATGAAGAGAATTTTGACTGGTTATCATCTTCAGAACCAAATTTACAATTTCTGTAATGCACAGATGGAATGAAATAGGAATATGAAGAAGCAACTGAGTAAACTGCATGCTATACAGGTATTTAAGAAGAAAGAATAACATTTTATTGTTTAAAGGGAATAGAATGAACTGTATAAATAAAATGACTAACATTGTCAATATTACACTAATGACAAGGCAAACAATGTAAAAAAAAAAAAAAAACCTGATTAGTCTGGTTGTCTATGTGAAGAGATCAATAAACAACATGTTATAGCATTGAAAGTATTTTGAGACCCTATAACTTGAATATCCTTTTAGGATGATAGAACTGAACAGAGACAGTATTTGAGAAGATAAAAATTAATTCTGAACATTGAAAAAATGTTTAGATTGTTAAAATACAATATTAAATCTGAGAAGTTCAATGATCTGTAGCAGGACAGAAAAACAAAACAAACAAACCAAAAAAAGAAAAAAGAAACAAGGATCAAAACTGTAGCACATCAGAATGAAAAGGTTCTAAACTAAATGGACAGAAAAATTCTTAAAATCAGCTAAAAGAAAAGTACAGCTTACTTTCAGAGGAGTGTCAATAAATCCAACAGTGGGTTCTCTATTTCAGAAGTGAAAACCCGAAGAAAGTAGAGATATATATTTAATGTACTTAAAGAAAATGACAAATAAATTTCATGATTGCTTTTTCTTTTCTCTTAAGAAAGTCATTTGGATTTTAATAGGAATTACATTAAATCTGTATAATGCTTTTGGAAGTATGGCCATTTTGACAATACTAATTCTGCCAATCCAGGAGCATGGGGGATCTTTCCATATTCTGAGATTTTCTTCAATAATTTCCTTTGTGTTCTGTGGTGTTCATTGTAGAGGTCTTACACCTCTTTTGTTATATTGATTCCAAGGCTTTTTTTTTCTTTTTTTTTAGGCTATTGTAAATGGAGTAGTGTTCCTAAATTGTCTTTCAGTGGATTCATGGCTGATGTATAGGAATGCATTTGATTTATGGGTGTTGATTTTATATCCTGCTACTTTTCTGAATTCATTTATTAGTTGTAAAAGTTTTCTGCTGGAATTTTTTGGATCTTCTATATATGGAATCATGTCATCAGCAAATAGTGAAGGTCTGAGTTCTTCTTTACCTATTTGTATCCATTTAATTACTTTCTTTTGTTTAATTGCTCTGATATATCAAAGTGCATAAATGCATTCTACTGTCATGTATAACTAATCAAATAAAAAAGGAAAATGACAAGAGTCTAGAAAAATCTAGTCCATTAAATAACACGTATTTAAATAACATAACAAAATAAATTATAAAATATTGTGAACAGAATAATAATAAAACATGCTACTTCAGATGTTACATGATAAAATATTTATTTAAAAAGCATGAACACAGTTCTGATATGAGTCTAGTGAAAAAATAAATCAAATACCAAAATGAGAGAATAGTAAAGATAAGGAGAATCAGTGGCATAATTTGTATAATAATGCATTTGTGGAGAAATACAAAAAGACAAAAGTTGTTAAAATGGATAAACAGTAAGTGAGAGTGAGAGAAGAAGAAAGTGTACACAAGTTACAATTAGGAATGAATATTTCCACAAATTCTTCAAACATTGAAAGTATAATGAGGGCTGGGGATGTGGCTCAGCGGTAGCGCGCTCACCTGGCGTGTGTGCGGCCCGGGTTCGATCCTCAGCACCACATACCAACAAAGATGTTGTGTCTGCCGAGAACTAAAGAATAAATATTAAAAATTCTCTCTCTCTCTCTCTCTCTCTCTCTCTCTCTCTCTCTCTCTCTCTCTCCTCTCTCACTCTCTCTTTAAAAAAAGAAAAAAAAAAAAAAGAAAGTATAATGAAGGAATATTGGAAGCAACTTCAAGCCAATACTTTCACAACTTAGATTTAAAAAAAACAAATATGACCCCTGGAATAAACAGGAAATATAAATAGCACCATTACTATTAAAATGCATAATTTACCAAACATAACTCAGAAGTAAATAGGAGATGTAAACAGTACTGTATTTATAAAATGCCTAGTTAAAATCATTTCCAAGAAAAGAATTCATTCAGAGAGTTTTCAGACAGCTTCACTAGTGATTTCTGCCAAATACCTAGATAAGAAATCATAGTACTTGCAACGTTATGAAATTTCCTGCAGGAGAAAAATATGTCAGAGAAAACATTTCCCAACTTATGCTAGGACCACCATGTGATAGCCATGCAATAGCACATGCCTGTAATTGCAATCAAGTATCTACCTGGGTAATTAATTAAATAATATAATTGCATATAGGAGAAAATCAACAACTAATAGAATCAGAACAAAATGACAAAATTCAATATTGGTAACTATTGATGAAAAAAATAAAATTCTAAGCAAATTCTATCTAACTACCTAATACAAAATTATGCAATACATGGGTTCAGTTCCCCAATCTCTTTCTCTCAATGCTGAACTGAATTTCTCACCCATTTATTCTTATATGAACATATAGGAATTTGAATTTTTTGTATATTTTAGTTTTTTGGAAATATTTCCTTGCATTCCAGAGGAAAGGAAAGTGGTTTTGAATTTCTAGTCACATTCATTCACTGCTCTTCAACCTCCACCCTCTGCTCAACTTCTGTTTTAATTAAAAGTCTTCTGAAGTAAGAAAAAATGTTTTATTCATATCTGTGTATGAGATAGTTCACAGAATGGTTTATTATCAATAATTGTAGATGAATATGTGGTGACTTGGATTAAATAAATTTTTTATGTTATCCTCTAAATATATAGTTGAGCTGCTTCATGAACTACAACAATGTGATTCCAGAGCTTGCCCTGTATTCTTAATGCATTCTGCTTCCAATTAATCAGGTGTTGAATAAAATAAAAATCTTTCTCCATTTCAATAAATACCTTTCCCCTTTATCTCAACTCATCCAAATGTTGTCTCTCTGAAGCCTTCATGCTTGGGCATATTCTTCCAATTCATGATTTCCTCCCTTCCTAGCCTGCCATACTTAGAACTCTAACACACAATTTACACAGATAATGGCAAATTTTTGTTTACATGGCACTTAGGAAAATTGTCAGTGTCTATGTACATTAGTGTACTGATATGCCATTTAAATTATAATACTGAAAAATGCATGTATTACATATGTCCTGCATGTAGCAGGACCGTGAAACATACAAGTTTCTAAATATTTATAATGTAAAATGCAAAAACTATCAACAATTATCTCAAATAATGATTTATTTGAGCAGTTATACATGATAAAAATGTAAATCATTAATTTCTAACTGCATATAAACAACTAATATTTAAGTTGGTATATTGGCAACATTTAATACTGTAGAATTTAGTTGTAATAGATTTAAGAGCAAAACATTTTTTGGTTATAAGAGGAAGCTGATCAATTTGTGCCATTTTTCTTCATTCCATGTATGTGCTTTGCTGTATAAGCAAAAAAAAAAATACCCTATTTGGATGTCAGAGCAAGAACATGAATAAAAAGCCATTAGCTATAGCTGTTTCAAATGCATAATAAGTTCAGATTATGCAACCAACAAAAATGTCTGTTTATTCTGTGAGGATCTGACAAGTTCAACTCTGGTTGTGGTGGTCTATTAGTAGATACCATTACAGCCTGTACTGAATCCACACAACATCTGTCATCATGAAATTGCACTAACTCATCATTTAATTCCATGCCCTTTTCAAATCCTGCCCTTTAATGTTAACTTCGCAAAATCATTTTAACAGTTTTTAAAATATTGTACGTCCTCTCCATTTATCATGAGGCCATGAGATGTGATCACTTGAGGGAGAAAAA
This sequence comes from Urocitellus parryii, assembly GCF_045843805.1. Taxonomy (NCBI): domain Eukaryota; kingdom Metazoa; phylum Chordata; class Mammalia; order Rodentia; family Sciuridae; genus Urocitellus; species Urocitellus parryii. Next base: position 124,679,955 of record NC_135539.1, on the reverse strand, counting down.
ATTTTATATATGAAATGTGACTTTTCTGTTGACTCACAGATATTTTCTTCTTTTTTTTCTCCACACCTCCCCCCAAAAGATGAAGTAACACTGATCTGCTCTAAGAATCCAATCCCAGTTACTCATGTGTCTATTTCTAGGGTAGTGGTGCATTTGTCCCCCTCCACTCTATTGTGTGTTTTTCCTCCTTTTTTTTCTGAAATGTCATTACATGTATCATCACCCAAATAATTTACTTAAAATAATTTTGATACGATTTTTTTGCAGTAATTAAAGTAAAATTTGCAGGTTTAAGTAACCATTTAAAAGTGAGCAATACAGTAGTATTCACTGATGTTGAACAATCATCAACTTTATCTACTTCCAAAATGTCATCATCACTCCAAAATAAATTCCTGTAACTGCTTATTCCTCCCTCCTTGTCCATCCTCCACCACCACCAATCTCTGTCATTTGCATAGATTTTCCCTCTCTAGATATTTTTCATAAGTGGAATCAAACAATATATAGCCTTTTGTGTTTAGCTTCTTTTAATTACCATAATATTTTCAAGGCTTCTCCATGTTGTAACATGTATCAAAACTTCAATTTTTTATGACTGAATAAAATTTTATTGTATATATCTACCATAATTTACCTACTCACATGTTGATGGACACTTGAGTTATTTCCACCTGTGATACCATTTCTTTAGGGTTGATGTTTGTGAATCGAGTGTTTTCTTTCCAAATGAAAACATAATCCTTGAAGTGTGTGGCCACCTCTTCCAGAGCCAGACATAATGCTTTGTTCTTAATAAGTGTATGTTGAATAATGAAGAATGATTTACAGAAGAAACTGAGTTTTAAGTAAATATAATAGGTTAATCATAAGGAATGGTCTAAGTAAATGTGAACACATTTATAGAAATTGATAACTGAACATAAAATCTGAAAAATAACAATTACAATTAAAATTTCCCCAAAAAATATTCCTTCTGATATATTTTTGTAAATAAATTCTGTTCTGTTAATAGTATGAAGTCTATATTAGCATACCTGGATATGCTGTAGAAAAAAAATCAGGAATGCCAATAAAAGAATAGGTGTCAGCTGATATTTCCATTTTTAATTTATTTAGTGTTTTACTACTTTAGCGACATAAAGAATACATACATTTATTTAAGTCACTGTTACTTGTTATGTACTAAAAAGTAGTAGGAGATAAATGTATGCTTTTTTTCATAACATGACAGTTACCAATGTTTATAAATTTTATTCATGAAATTACATACTTGTCACATAAATAAATCTGACAAATAAAATATATGAAACAGCAGTACTGACAGCTAGTGATTATATGATTTAACTAATGTACCTCATAAACTAAATAATAGCATTCTACCTCTATACATAGTACTGTATCTCCTTAAGTTGATCATTGGTTTCTTGTATCATTTTTTCTTTTTTATTAAAAAAACTACATTATGCTAATATTTAAGTAAATCTGTATTTTTGTGTGCTAATAAAATAGTTTTTTCTATTATTTTTACTCAACAACTCTTCATCAAGCCAAAATGAATAATGTACTAGATATCAATTGTTCCAATTGTTTTTTTCAAAAGAGTACATTAAAGTGAATTTTTTCAAAAAGAATTTATTAAAGTTAGGACATATCTTCACTATATAATATGTTTTATTATTAAAATCAACATATTAATGTTTTCTAAAATATGCATATGTAAAATCTTCAGTTTTATTTTATAATAAATATTTAATTTCACTCCAATTTCCAGGTAGAAAATAGAAGAAAGGAACACATTTCCAGGTTTTGGGGGGTACTGGCTCTAAACAAACACAAAAGCAAAAAACTAGCCTCAAAAATATAGTCACATCCCAACATTATGTAATATGAAAAATAGAAGATAACAACTATGACAAATTTTAGAAGATATAGCATTTTTATTCATCAGTTTTCTGTTACTGTAGCAAAATACCTAAGTCAATCAACCTATAAAGAGAAGGGTTTACTTTGGTTTGCATTTTTGTCAATGGTCAGTTCATCCAATTATTTTTGAGACTATAGTAAAGCACCATATCATAACAGAGAGCAACCATTTGCCTCTTCGCCAGGAAGCAAAGAGAAAGCAAAAGAGCAATGGGATAGGATGCCCAAACAAGAGCATACTCCCAATGACAGAAAAACTCCTACTGTATTCTATGTCTTAATGTTTTCACCACCTCCCAGTAGCATCAATTTTAAGAACAATCCTTTAACACCTGAGCCTTGGTAGAAATTTTGGATCCAAACTATAGTAATAGTACTATTTTAAACTTGAGAGAGAGAAATTGAGAAAAGATGTTCTTTGAATAACATGTATTTTTCTATTACTAAATCAGTTGAGCAACAACACTGATATAACTGTCTCAGAGTTACCTGCTTATGCAAACCACCATGTTTCCTTGTTTTTATAAGGATGCATTTAATTTTATTTTATGAATTGAACATTATTCTTTAAGAATCCATGTTTTTAATTATTAAAATACCTCTTCTCTAAGTATATTCACATATATAAATACCCATTTGTGAGGTGTACATTCACAGTACTTAATATTATTGATATTTCTCCAATATTAGGAGAAGGAGATAGCATTTGTGGCTTCACAGAAACATACATGTGACATACATGTGCCATGTTTAGAACATATATGTTTGCATGTTACATTATGTAGCATGGCATGCACATGACACAAATCTGACATATACCGTACATGAAACATGCATATAAAGTACATACAATATGAGCAAATCTACACATAACATACCTATAGCCTGTCTATAGTGCACCCAGGACATACATATACCATATTGCCATGCTCCTGACATATAAATAACATGTGTGCTACACACATGTGCACATGTGTATTGTGTGCATGTTATATGCCTTTTATGTGTATGCCATATTTGTGTTATATGAGTGTTATATACATGTAAGGTACAGGTTATTTCAACATTATATATGTTACATACATGTTATATGTTGATGCCTAAAGAAATGAAGGCGTAACACCTATAAGATTAGCCAGCAGTGCTCTGGGTCAGGGACAGACTTTGCTGAAATACTGGGATGGGAGATTGATCCACATGCTCAAGTGAAAGAGTAGCCAGTCAGACCACAAGGAGCTGAAAGAAGAGGAGAGTAACAATAATCGTAAACCCATGTGTTCCCACCAATGCAAAGTGAATTAGATTTCAGGGGAAGATCATTCTCAAGACATGTATATATATATATATATATATATATATATATATATATATATATATATATATATACATACATAGGATTTTCTTTCTAGTCAAATGAGACTTGTCTTTCCATTCAAGCTTGTCCTATGGTTGTTACCACTGAAAAACCAAATCAAACCTCACATTCCCTACACTTTAAGGAATTCACCCAGTTCTTTACCTGCTTTTCAAGTTCCTGTATGAACTTTTATTATTCTTCTGTGAATATGTATAGTTGAGTCCCAGGTATTGACAACATTCTTTCAATTTATTTTCTTTTGATTAAAGTTTCTATTTACACTTCTAATTGAGTTCTACCTCTTCAAATATTGAATCTTTCTAGCAAGCTTTATCTTTTATTACTTTTTGTAGAAAATACTATAAAATTTATATTGTTTCATGACACTTTATTTGGAAGTGCTACCTGAAATATGATAGAAACTATCATACCATCTGTCATGTAAATCCAAGGATTTATTCTTTCAGTATTTTTTGTTACTGAAAGTGGTCCTTTTTTCTTGATTGTACAAGATTATGAGCTCTCATAATGTAAAATGAAATTCAGGCAATTGAGAGAAATATAAGAAAGCAAACATCATTCTAAATCACATTGTAATGACATACTTCTCACCAATTGCATGTTTATGTATTTATAAAATGTAAACACCCTAGGTAGCAGAAACATTGATAAAATATATATAATGGGCATATTTTCAAATCTTATTAAATAGAGTGTCCTAATGATTTTAACAGTTGTTTTTTTTTAATCCTCCATAATTATTTATAATTACTGGTTTAACTCACCCTCCATGTATGAATAAATTGTCTCAAATTTTTATAATGTGAAAGTAATATCACCGTAGTGATTAAACTCTATGCATTATATTGCACATGTCATTGTGTTATGTTCCTAATAATTTTTGACTTCCTCAAATATGACTACTTTAGTTTTGATACACATTTACCCAATGGAGTTCTTGGATTTATTTGTACTTTCAGCAACAGTGAGAGGAATATTTCTTTACTTTCCTTCCAAAATTTGACTTTTCAACCACTCCATTACCTGCACTGCTTTCCAATTTAAAACATACAAACTTTGGATTCATTTCACTAGGCATTTGATGTCTTTCCATAACTTTATGTCATATTTTTTAATATAAATGCTTAAATGTGTTACCCATTTTTTCAGTATTAATATGATTTTTTTACCCATTCTTTTATGTCATGGCCTGCTCTTTTTTGTTATTGCAAAGTGAATATTTTCCTAGTCTTTTACATGTTATGTAAATTTTTTATCAAGCTTTGTGTTTAACCAAAACTGTTATATCACATAATTATTATTTGATTTTAAATGCATGTATTGTCAAAATAATTACTTTGATAACATTATATTAACTTCAGATTTTGGATTACATATTAAAACAAGCTCAGATTTCATTTTGACAACCAATATTAATGTAGAGCTTAATGGTGCAACTACAAGAGGGGAACAATGGATATATTCCTCAGAAAATATGAACCCTTATGTTGTTTCAGTAATTGAAGTTTTGTTTTCTATTTCAAGTTTTTATGGTTTATTTGATTATAAGGATGCCTGTAAGTGTACTGTAACAAAATCATCTTAAGAGTTTTTCCAAGTAGAATGATATTCACAATATTTAATGCACATAAACCAATCAAACAGATGTTGGCTGGCTTAGAAGAGTCCAAGGGGCCATAGCTGGTGTTATGGTTTGGATGTGCAGTGTCCCCAAGAAGCTCACGTGTGAGGTGGTGCAAGAATGTTCAGAATACAAATGATTGGGTTGCTAGAGTCTTAATCCAATCTGTGATTTAATGCCCTGATAGGGAATAACTGAGTGTTAACTGAAGTGGTAAGGTGTGGCTGGAGGAGGTGGGAATTTGGGTGTGGCTTTGGGGTATATATATTTGTATCTGGTGAATGGAGTCTTTCTCTGCTCCCTGATCACCATGATATGCCATAGTCTTCCACCATGATGTTCAGCCTCACCTTCAGCCCCCAGGAATGGAGCCGGCCTTCTGTGGATTAAGACCTCTGAAACAGTGAGCCCACTAATAAACTTTTCATCTTCTAAAATAGTTCTGGTCAGATCCTTCAGTCACAGCAGTGAAACAGCTGACTAAAAGAGCTGAGAAAGATTTTCACATGTATTGTTGATGGTAGGGAGATCTCAGGAGCTCCTAAAACTGACTACATATCTAGGTAGTCCAGGATGGAGGAGAGGGAGGCACTGAGGAACAGCAGTATAGAAATATTGCAGTGTTTTATCAAGTATTGCAAAGATCAGATGCTGAAGCCCATTAGGTAGATAAAATATCCTTCATTCTCTGTTTCAAATTTCATGAGAATATGACTCTAAAGTTCTATGCTTTTGCTTAAATTCAGAATCTAGTTCTTGACTCTTCATTTCAAATGCATGATTTCTATTTCATTCAACTGGTTGTATTTTGTTGTTACAACGGACCACCTGACTTGTCCAATTATTTTTAGGGGTCCTAAGTAGTCAGAAAGTAGCTACCTACTACTTTTGAAAGTAAAGGGAGCATTAGCATGCTTTTTGTATCCCCACATACAAATATCATTAACTTTTTAATGCAATGACCAATCTATACTCCTGAGTAAGCAAGTCCCTGAACTTGGGAAGATAAGACAACAAATAGTTAACATTTACATATATAAACCAAAATATTGGTTGTCAATCAAGCAGTGTCAGAAATACATCATTGATCTGCTATGCTGTGTGAAGGAAATATTTAGGTAATGAAGAATGTAACCATTCATGAAATTAAGTGTCTATTTTGTGGCCAGGAATATATTTTGGGTCTTTGTCTTAACAACAAATCAAAGCATAAGAAAATGTTTTACTTCAGTTGGATGTTTTTTATATTATTGGGGAGAAAGACTTCTCAAAGCTAATTTTTTTTCTAATTCTTAGAGGAAAAGATATATGACATCAAAGGTAATAACAATAAAAAAATATATTCCTCTTAAAATAATTACAGTTCTATTTGTATTTTAGCATCATATATAAAGTTTGATTTCCAAAACCACCCTTGGAAGTAAGCAAGACAGTTTTATACCAGTTTTCTAATAAAAAGCATCTTTTTAGGTCTAAGACCTCAAATGATGTATTTTATTTTCTTTCCCTTTGCTCTGTGAAATTCATCATTTTATTTTAAGATATGTCTAATACAAATACTAGAAATAAAAGTTGGTTCTATTTTATAATGAGTTTTTTTTCTTAATAGGTAATTCTGACATTTTTCTGATAATTTACATAACCTATAATTGAATCCTGATTAGCTATATATAGATTATGCATTCAACTAATAATGCTAAATAATCTTTGTAAATCTCACTTTATTGATTCTTAGGATAGAGATTATTATTACCTGTGGTGTCACTGAAGGGTTTATCTTTGAAAACTATGCTAACTTTATAGAATAGGATATGAGACAAATTAAATATTTACAAAAAGAGATTATAGTAAGGAGGACTTTCAAAACAAATAATTCTATAGCAAAGAAATTTTGCTGAGCACTGGGTTAAAAGAGTTACATTTGGCATACACAGGTAGAATTTGTCACATGTCTGCATCTGCTTAAATTGCCATTACACAGCTAGTACTTTAAATTCAGAATATGAAACTGCTAGGTCAGTTTTTAACCTCTAAATCCCAAACTCTGATGGCCACTTTTCTTGAGGAAAAAAAAAATGATACAGATTTATCATATGTGCTGCCGCCTATAAATGAGATAGGGCTATTCCATGCAACTTTCTTTGATTTGATTTCACTTGTATATTCTGAATCTTATCCTTCTGGCATATCTATTAATATTATAGGCCAATGAGTTCCATTTAGAAAGCTTTAAAATAAGCATTTGAAATAGCAGATAAATTACATTTTAATTAGGAAAATAAAACGAGGGAATATGTTTAGAGCTTCCAACAAGTACGGTTACTATCACAGTGTTCTAGTCCGGTCCTTTTCAAAAGTAGAACAATTTATTTCATTGGTCTTGAGCAAAATTTATGTCCTATGTATTATGTAAGCATGTTAATTATACACTGCATATAAATTTGCACTTAGGACATTATAAACTAAAGCAAGTTACCTCTGCTCTGTTTATAAGATATTTCTATGCTGATGGCACTTGGCTGGCAAACAACCAACCTGTAATTAAGTGGAGTTTGACATCAATGACCTCCATTGTTGCCTGCAAGTCTGGTTAACTGAGACTAGCGGTAAAGCAAGACACCGTAGACAAACATCCATGTAATGGCTAGAAACTAGAGCAAGGCACCTCTGAGAAATTTTTAAATGGAAAGCAGCTAGGGTGACAGCACAATGAAACCCAGTGTCATTTGGCTGCCATCCACTAGACTTTGAGCAAATCCATTAAGGGAGTAAGTAAATGGATCATCCTTCACTTAGTTGGCCCAGATCAATAATAATTCCAGCTATTTGCCCATGTTCTCTCAGGATTCATTTCTGCTCTTCTGTGATCTGTTTTGCTTTAGGGAGATTGGTATCCCCAAACTCTGTTTGCAAAGCTCACTTGCCAGCTGCCTTCTGGTTGTTCTGGGAAGAGAGGTCCTGGGTGGAGAGTGAGAAGATGGCTCCTGTGATGCTTCTGCTGGCTGCTTTTCTGGCTGGATGTAAACTTTCAGATTGCCAGAGATGTTTTTCTATCCATTTAACACTTTAAGGATATTTTCCTTTGCCTTACAACCCCCATCTTTTAGACTGAGAAGTCATCCAGGGTTTATTCCTTTGTTCTGCCGAATGTAATATGCCCATTATCTCTGGCTTGTTTGAATATTTTCTCTTCATCTATCTGTGTTCTTAGTAAGTTAAACATGACATGTCTTGGTGCCATTTTTTTAATCCTGCTTTAATTTGACTGAGTTTTTTTTTTTTTTAATAAATAAGCTGCTGTTTTCATCAATTTTGAAAAATCCATGGTCAATATAATTTCATATATATATATGTATATATATATATACGTATATTAGTGTATGTGTGTATATATAAAAAACTTTGGACCATATATATTAATGTTCTTTGTTAAATCCAGTGAACACTTATTCTTTTCTTTATACTGTGGCCAATATTGACTAAAACTGAAAATCTAGGTGTCCTTGTCCTTTGATTAAAATAATTAAATTTATATATATTTTAGTTATTAAGCTATAGAAAGTTGAAAAAGATCATTGCTCCCATTCCAAATAAGAGTTGGATAATCAAAAAAGAGAGAAAAAGGGGAAAAATCATAAGTTTTTATATATATAATTTTTTACTTAATATAATATATATGATACTTCATATCCTATATATTTTTAAAAGCATGAACCAGATAATGGAGACATTTTTTTGTTTTTTTTTGGTAAAGTACGCAATTATAAATACTTTATAGACATAATAGCCTCTATTACTACTATTCAATATTGCTCTTGTAGCACAAAAGCTGATACAGATAACATGCACATGGCTGTGCTGCAATTAAAGCTTTATGCATAGACTCAGATTTGAATTTTAAGTAATTTTGATGTCTTAAATATTGCTTTTAGTTTTAAGTATATTATTATGGAAACATGATTCTTAGCTGACAGACCAAACCAAAACACCTATGAGCTATATTTTGTTGAACCTTGGAAATTAATGGATTAATGGAAATAACATTTAAACTAAGTAAAGTTGCATGATCTGTGTTTTCTCGGGCTGCTGGTGTGGGAGCTGTCAATGCAATATATATTTGAATTGTATCTTAGTTTTGCTTTAACTTTTGTTAGCATGAGTATACTAATGTTTTCAAAATGAAGTTGGAATCAAACATTTAAGGTGTCTGGAATTTTAGCATTAGTAGGAATTCAGAAAATTTTTTTCAAACTAACTATATAGTTTTCCAATCTATGGGGTATTTTCTCTTCTTCATAGCTTGAATTCAGCTATTTGTGTTGTTTAGGAGTTTCCATGGTTCCCAATTTACCTGTTCCCAAACTGTAGGGGGTCATTACAGTGCATTTACCTAAGGACAAGAGTGTCATATAGAGGGTACTGTGTTGAGTCAGTTCCCATTTTTGTTCTGTGGGAAGTAATTGATGAGCACTCCAGGAACATTCTGATATGGAGGTCTTTGGTATTCTAGCATATCATACTAGGCCACATCTATTACAAAGTTCTTAAAAGTTTAACTCAGTTTCTGCTTCCTTATATTTACTATGAATCACTCAATCTCCCACTCTGCCACAGTGAAAGTTGCCATAGATCTCTTTTTTGAGAAGGATGGTGTTATTTAAGTTTCTAACTCTCTAACAGATTTTTAAAACTTATGATTTTTTTTTCCTTTTAATCAAAGGACAAGGACACCCAGATTTTTACTTTTTGTCAATATTGGTCACAGTATAAGGAAAAGCATAAGTATACACTGGATTTAACAAAGAACATTAAGAAATGGTCCAAAGTTTTGGCAAAAAGGATGGAAAAAATTGATAGATCAGAAATATATGTTGGATTCTTTGGTTTCCCAATACATCATATTCTGTTATCAATGAAAAACTGTAGGTTTAAAAAACAAATTATTTTAAATCTAAAAATCAAAAACAAATAAAACACCATGGTCTTAAGAGCCAAAGTAAGTAACAGAACCAGACACAGATGTGGCATATATTTTGGAATTAAAACAGTGAACTTTAACTAACTATAAGGTATGCAAGGCTCTAATACAAAAATGAGACCACATGCAAGAACATATAGCTAAGATAATAGAAATATGGAAACTCTAAGAATGAATCAAAAGAAAATGTGAGATTTCAAAAACATCATAACATAAATGAAGAATACTTTTCAACGGCTCTTTTCAGTAGTCTGGACACAGCCAAGAAAAGTGTCAGAGAACTTACAGACAGTTCAATAGAAACTTCCAATATTAAAATTCAAAAAATTGAAAAGAGAAATGAAATCTATATGCATAGTTTTTTTATAAAATAGAATATCAAGCACTGTGAGGCAATTACAAAAGGTGAAACATGTATAATATATATCAGAAAGAGGAAAGGAAGAGGCTAAAGACGTGATTAAAATAATACTAGACAGGATTTTTAAAAAATAATGACACCAAGTCCTATAGCTAGACAACTCAGGAACTATCTAATAGAATAAACAACAACAATGAAAATCTACTCTTAGGCATACTATACTCAGGCTACAGAAAACCAATGACAGAGACCGAAACTTGAAATAAAGCCTGGGACACAAGGCTGGGGGTGAGGGGAGATGAGGAGGCAAACATTCTACAGAGGAACAACATTAAGAATTACATCAGTCTTCCCAAGGGAAACTACGTAAGCAAGAATAGGGAAAAATAATTCAAAATGTTGAATGAAAATTCCATCAACCTAGAATTGTATATCCAGCAAAACCAATTTTCAAAAATGGAGCAAGAACTTCTCAGAAAAAACAAACGGGAAATCTGTCACCAATAGCCCTGCCTTGCCTGACATGTTCTTGAGGGAGTTCTTGAGAGAGAAGGAAACAGGTTTAATTCAGAAACTCAGATCATTTATATTAAATTCTAGAAAAATCACTAATGTCTGAGTGTCAAGGAGGAGGGAAGGGATTGACTACAAAACCCCAACAACACTTTTGGGAGAAAGACTCCATGGGTTGTTTGCAGTGGTAATTATAAGACTGAATGGACTTATCAGAATTCATACACTGTATGCCTAAGGTTGAATGTTGTGTCTATTTTCTCAATAAACCCGACTGTAAACATTTTTCTTTTACTCTGATACTAAACTTGTGAACTTTCTAATATTTCGCAATAGCTAGTTATATAAACACTACGCAGTGGAAGAAGGAACTATAAAATCAAAATAAGTCTTAACTGGTGTCCAAACATATTCTTATTGATGAGTAAAACTTGTTCATATATAGCATGTGTACTCCCCAAGAATCAAACTGAGTGAGTTAAAACTTACTTGTTTAGAAACATAGATTTTTAAATATTTAACAATGAGGTAGATTTTAAACATGTTTAAAAGTATTCACATAAATGTTTTTTTAAAAAATTTCAACTTGTTTGGAAATATTTACATACTATATGCTCCTTTTTTTTTTTTTTTTTTTTTTAAAGAGAGAGTGAGAGAGAGAGAGAGAGAATTTTTAATATTTATTTTTTAGTTCTCGGCGGACACAACATCTTTGTTGGTATGTGGTGCTGAGGATCGAACCCGGGCCGCATGCATGCCAGGCGAGCGCGCTACCGCTGAGCCACATCTCCAGCCCCTGCTCCTTTTAAATTTATGAAATTTTAATATTCTATGCTTTAATGTCTCTAAGTGTTTTCAATATTTTTCTGATTCTCCAGGTTTAGCTTAACTCAGGCCTTAAAAGACCACTATTCTTATGTTAACTATGAAGAAATGGTTATTCCTAGAGAAGTGTTAGAAGAACCTATTACTACCGTTTTTCAAAATATTAAATACTAGGCCTATAATCATAATTTCAAACAGCTCAAAAAATTGATGACATTAGAAAAATACTAAAAAAGAAAAAAAATACCAGTATGTTTTTCATCTAAGTTTTTAGTGTTTATGTCATGAATTATTGAAGGTTTTAGTTAATTTGCCTCTAAATACCTTCAACATGATAGTCCACATAATAATATAAAAAAAAATTTATAAACAATTTTTTTAACAGTCATTCAGGAAAAGCCCAAGGCAATCCAGACTTATTACTCTATGCTATAGATTGGGAAATATACCAAAAGCAGGAAAATGTCTTGCTTAAGTTGAATATCGATTTCATGGCAGAATAATCTACTAAATTCATGCCCTCAGGCATCACTTATTTCATTATGCCACAAAATCTGTATTTTTGCATGGAGTAAATTTAGATAGTTCATCATGATAGGTATGTATTATTTTGAGGAAATATTCATTGTCAGAGCGAACACTAATTTCTTTTTAAACAACAAATAAATCATGGCATTTAAATAGTTAGTCAAGAGATTGATTGTTATAGAATTTGAAAGGTCTTAGAGTTCCTCTTTTTCTTTTAAAGAAGGGGATGTGGGCTACTCCAAATTAAAAGATAGCACCTAACAGCAATGCCCAAATTAACAAAATGAATTTTGAGAATTACTATTTGGATTTTGGAACAGGTAAAAGTGGTTTCATCTTTAGAAATTCATAAAGAGAAGTGATTAAAATACATAATTTTTCATAAGTAATGTGGAGCATGCGTGAGACTGAGTTTGATGCATAGCAGTACCACAAAAGAAAGAAAGGAAGGAGAGAGAGAAGGAGGGAGGGAAGAAGGAAACATATTTTGAAATTCATGATGTTCTTCAGTAAATAACAGTTTAAAGTGAATTGGAGACCAGCAAAGTACATCAAAGGAATTCAGGTGCCAGTACTCAAGCTTACCTTTGTCCCTGTACTGTTACAGATGCATAAAGCTAAACAAAGACACACAATGTATGCACTGGGCCCCAGATCAATTCTTTATTTGCCACTTCTGTAGGTTTTCAATGTTTTTTGGCTTCTGAACCTGGAAAACAGGTTATCCTTGCAGCCTGGAGATGCCATTTGCTCTTCCGTCTAAAATCTCAATGATACAAGCCCTCCTCCCCTTGATGTTTAGTTTTTCTTTGTTCATACTCTATCGCATGCATCATTGTGGGAACATGAATCTTCACTATTGTAGTTACATAAAAACACATTCCCCTTCATAATTAAAAAGTATCAAAGTCAAATGCCCACCATTTTGCTTTCTTGTTTCATTATTATCATCTCTTTTTCCTTCTCCTACGCATTCCGAAAAATTTGCTTCTTTTTTTTTTCCTCCCAAGCTTTATTGAGGGATAATTGACAAATAAAAATTGTATATATTTATGGTCCAAAATTGACCTTATCTATATTTTCCCCTCCTTATTGTTAAATGAACCTCTTCTCTTGTGATCCCTATTTTGTTTTAAGGACATATTCTCCAATTCATCCAGATGGAAACCTTGGAGAATGGCCAAGTTCATTGATCTTAATCAGCCCACGTCCCATCTGGGATTTCTTAATGGTTAACTGTATCCTTAAATAGTGCTAGTCAAGTAAAAAACAAAGTGTTGGTAAATATTTGGTAGAGGATATTGGCAAGTATGCAAACTTGCAATTAAAAATTCTGATTAAAAAATAGAATATGGTACAGCATATAAAAGGAGATATAAACCTATTGATTTTTAACTTCTTTCTTTTAGAATTTGTGTCTATTTTCCTAGGCACAGTCACTGGAGATGGAACCAAGGGAATGGCTTCTAGAACTGGCCATTTTCAAGGAAATAATGCCACCTCTAGTGTTGAGTGGCTTCATTAACTTTTAGCTCTCTCATCTTCCATGAGGGGTGGAAAGAAATGGGGAAAGGTACTCTTCATGAACTTTTTACAAAAGAGATTGAGAGAAAAGTGTCAGGGGAGAAATGCCCATCCCCCACCCCCATAAATGGCAGTGTTCCCCAGGTTTAGATTCTTTATTCATCCGTTAACGTGAGCCAATATTAAGGAAAGCAGTGTATGGATCCCTCTCAGAGAAAGAGGTGGGCAGTCAGGATCTGCTGATTTCACAAGATGGACTTTGTAATAATGATCACTGTTCATGTGTATTTTCTTCTGGGAGCAATGAGAAGGGCAATTCTGTCTCAGCTTTCATAAACCTTTGAAATGCTACAGAGTATTAATAAACTTCAAGGCCACGCTGCAACTAAACCAAGGAAAAAAATCCCCTCTGCCAGATTATCTAATACTCACTAAAATCTTATATAACAAGTTCAAATTAAAAAAAATAAAAGACACAAATTTAAACAAAAACTTTCCACTATTATATTCCCAAATAAATTATGTTGAAAATCTCAAAGAAATAATTCCTCCTTTAAGTTCATATTCAATTAACTCTTAGCTAACGTAAAACATTTATTTAAGTTATTATTATATTTAAAGAATCTTAGGATATTGGTAGATCTAAATGCTAACCTGTTTATATTTATTACTTTTATAGGGAGATTTGGAATGGGGCCATTCCTTATTTAGGTACCTGGTACCCTTTTTGCCACCTCAGATTCACTTTAAATGCCTTATATGAGGTAATATATATTGTTTTATAAGTATGACATTAGCCTTGTCTTCCGTTTTCTTATCTGAAGAATGAAGATAAATATTAGCTACTCCACAGTACAAGGATGAAAAATCAATATATACAGTGCCTAACCCTGAAGCTGGCCCACAAGTTCCTTTCCTCCATTTTGGCTTAGTTTATAATTATGCCAGTTTAAAATTTTTCTAATTGTTAGGGTCAGAGCTATGAGAGATTATATCACTGTTTGCAATCATTCCCTCCTTCCCTTTCCTTTCTGCTCCTCCGAAGCCTCCTCTTCTTCTTCCTCTTGTGTGTTGAACTAAATCAGAAGATTAGAGGAAGCAAAGACTTTATTAGCTGATATGCCGCTGAGAAGACAGCCTGTGAAGTCATTAAGCAGGTAAACAGTTTTCTAGGGTTTTCAAAGCACAGAGCTATGCTGGCAACAAGCAGTAATGATTCTGGTAATGAAAACCACAAAATCTCAGTCATTCTGGCACACAGATTTCAGAAAAACAGAATTCAAGTTGTCTGAGCCATAACAAAAAGGGTCCTTAACAGTCTCCTAGGAAGATTTGAGTAGTTATTTCTCTGTCAGTTAGATTTAAAATTGTGCTCATGTGGAATTTTCTAGCAAAAAAGAAAATGAGGTCTGTTAAAGCATTATAAGAACAAGAGGATTCAGCCCTGTGATCCCTCACATCTGAATTTCTGGGATATATATATATATACATACACACACATATAAATGTACATATATATGTATATGTATATATGTAATTATGTATATGTAATACATGTATATATAATATATTTAATTATATAATATATAAGTAATTGTAAGATTATATATATATATATGGGTATATGTATATATATTATATATACTTCAAATAAATTAGAAATTTGTTTTCTTAGAACTTTATAGAATCTGTGTGATTAACAAAGATGATTCATGTAAATAAATTATAATGGTCATGGACATAGCTGAAGATTGTTGTTCAGAACTTAAATTAATCTATGCCAAGTTTAGTTCACTTTCCCATAAGCCTTTTGAATCTTTTGAATTAATGAAAATTAAAGATTATGTCAATGACCAAACATAATGTTGCAAGTTTTATAAACTTCTAAAGGATGAATGTCTACACATCCCAAACTACATGACTATAATTTCTGTACTAATAAATGTCAGTTGTAGATACTTCTTGACTTAATGTGGGATAACATTCCCATAAGTCCATTCTAAATTGAAAATACTATAAGCACAAAAATGCATTTAACCCCCATAGTCTACCAACATCATGACTTAGCCTAGTCTATTTAAAACATGCTAAGTACATCTTAGACAAAAACCATGTAACACAAAGTTTATTTTATGATAAAGTATGACAAGTTCATGTAATTTATTAAATATCTGTATTTAAAAGTGCTTGCAATTCTGCTGTCATTTATTTTTAAAAAAATAAATAAAAAATAAAAGTGCTGGCAACATAGTACATCATATTGTACCATGATTTTTTTTCTCTCCTGACTGTGTCTCTGAGTAGGAGCTGCAGCTCCCTGTTCCAGCCCAGCCTCACAAGAGAATATCATACCCCATTTTCCTAGCCCTGAAAAAAATATGTGCAGTACAATTTGTACTAAATACATAAAATGTTTAAACTTTACAATTGTGTAAAAAAAAAAACAGCCATTTCAAATGGCAAACTATCTGTAATTTCAAAGCTATGTATTCATTCTGATAGTTCTAAATATACTCATGAAATTTTGCAGTATAATCCTCATATTTATATATTTTAAGTGGATATAGAGAGTCGTAATTTTGATAGCATTTCAGTATCGGGGACACAAATTTGTTTACCAGTTGGTTGATTTTTACACAACTATGTTTCTTTTTACTATATTCCATTATGGGTTTGCTTTTATTTCTTGGAAAGAGTAACTTTTATGTGTTTGTTGTTCTTTTATTTTTTATTTATTTATTTATTTTTGCTGTGGCTTCTGGACCAGGGTGTTTCTTTTTACCATATTTCACAACAGAATTACTTTCATTTTATAAAGAGTTATCTTTAGTCTATAAACATACAGGGGGTATATTTTTGTTGTTGTCAATTGCACGGACTTTGAGTGGTACATCTGCTTTCATGCCATAAATCCTAAGACTAAATCGCAGTTTTCTCCCAAGTGGGATGAAACGGATTTGAATTGGACACCAGAACAGAAGACTGCTGTGCTATTTGTTACAGCTGGCCAACTTTGTTCAATTGAAGCAACAGGAATGTGTTGAAAACCAGGATGCTTCCATAAGGTCATTATGAAGCTCGCTCGTGGAATTGCTAGTGGAAAATTTCAAAGAATCTTCCTATGGAGCATGGGTATTTCAGTACAACCAAGGTAGTAATCTTCTCTATTTATACAGCTAAGCATACCAAAACTTGTTATGTGAAAGGAGTACAAGGGATTTTTCACATAAGTTTGTTGCTTATAAAGTTTTGAATACTTTTCTTCTAAGTCCATTAGTCCTTATTAAAGGACAGTAGAAGGAAGTTTATTTTTAAAATATTGCATTTTAAGGAGTCAAATTTGTCTGCAAAAAGGTTTTTAGATTAAGTCTAGGGCCTTGTAAATGCTAGGCAAATGTTCTGTCACTGAGCTATAACCCCAGGCCTTTTTATTTTGAGATGGAGTCTCACTAAGATACCCAGGCTGGCCTTGCATGATCCTCCTGCCTCAGCCTCCCCAGTAGGTGGAGTTACAGAAATGTACCAAAGCACTTGGCTTTCAATTATTGTGTGTTTTATTTTGTTCTTTAACAATCCTTGGGAAAGAATTAGGGAAACAAAACAAAACAGAAGGAGCATGTGTCACCATTAAAAAGGAATTAAGGAATTAGGAATTATGTAGTCAAAAATTCTCTGGGAAAGCTTTCTTTGTTGTAGCACTAGAAACTAAACACCATTCCCTCCATCATCAACAAATGTTTTGTTCTAAAGAATAAAAACTAAATTAATCAAAATGTAAGTTCACAATATAAGCACTGAATGGAGGAGTTTATAGTTAAATCCCAGACTGCTAATTTGGATGTGTCTCTGGTATTCATTGCATTTCATTGGAAAGACTTGAAATTCTCCTATGGTAAACACCTTCACTGTGTATTATTTTAGTGATATTCAAAATTAGATACCCATGAAGACCTAATCCATACTCAGGGGTCCCATTTAAAAAATAAATAAATAAACTCAGTAGGTGAATACTTAAGAAATTAATAATTAATTTTAAATGAGTATTGTTTTATAAAGCTCTAATTACAAAATAAAGGCAGATATGTTTCTATGCTTCCTCTATTTAATTGCTTTTTTTTTTTTTTTTGGAAATACCTCCAAGCACATCACTGTTTGCCTTTTGATTGCCTTTTAGGTCACTGTTTATAGTAACTAAGCAAGCAGAAAAAAAATGGCAGCCAGCACAGTGAGCAGATGGCTAACACTGTCTCCTCCATGTGACTCCTGCTAACATAGAAGTCTGCTCAAGACTACATGGTAAATAGTGTTTATCATAGGTAGGATCGTTATCCCTTTAGCCCTTTCATTAGTTCTTTGACCCCTACAGTTCAGCATTAATGGAACCATAACTTCCTATTCCTGAGGCCTCTGTGCTGTTCCACCAGTGCCCTGGTAATGGAGTGTGTGTTTACTGCAGCTACATTACAGAGCTTTGTATTGCCTGCCCCTAGCACCAGCCCCACACAGTTGTGGGTCTTTGACACACACTGGTAAAGTTCTGCAATGAACTGTGCTTATTAGAGCCCACCAGGAAGGCAAGCTTCTTAGTCTAATTAGCTCCCCTGAGAACAATGGCTGCCTTCACAGCTGGAAAGCTAGAAGAAATTTAAAGTATGAAAATCCCAGAAAAGGCACCTGTAATTAAATTTCCTTTCTCTTTCTTTTCCTTGCTTTCTTCCTTCCTATTTGCACTTGCAATCCTTTTAATCTCCATCTTAATTAGCAAAATATCATTATATAATTTGGCAATTACAAATACTACCTGCTGAAGGTCATGTCTTTTAATTGCTAGATGACATTGATCTTGTTTTTCTTTTAGTGAAAATTCGATAGAGAAATGTGTACCCAGAATTTGTGGAAAAAAAGTAAAATAGTTTAGAATCTTCACTGTTTAGAAAAAAAAAAATTCATTTTATATAGGATATCATTCTACTCTTTCCCACTGCATAGACTTGGTTTTGATATTAGGCTAATTCTCCTAATACTTTTCATTTCCTTCTGATATTTTTCTCATTCTCCTTCTGTCTGTTGTTTTTTTCACCCTATCATGGCACCACAGCCCTTCCTGTTGACAGCTGACAGTCTGTTGACTTTTGTTATGAATGTACCAATTATCGTTTTAATAGCTTCCAACTTCTCTCAAGAGTGATGTGGTAAACTGTGTAAGCAACGCATAGCAGGTGGTAGCAACTGCATATTATCACACTTGTGAATAGCCAAAATTCAGTTGACTTGATGACCTCAGATTACATTTTCCATCCATCTGGGAGAATGAAATAGAGTGTCTAATATCATCCACTCTAATGTTCAAATATTTATCTAGTAAATGGCCATCTCTTGAGACATATCCCTGGTATATATGTGGAACTGGGATTGTAATGAAGATCTAAATATTTCTTCGTACATTTGTCTAGACTTGGGAAAAGCATGTTTTGAAGGTCACTGGGGAATGGAAATGCTAATAACTATGGTAATTAAAATTATCTTGCGGTTCCAGAGTTCTTTTGTAAACATCTTACTGAATCTTCTAGGAACACAATAGAAAGAGCTCTGCTCAAATAACTGACAGGATAGCTTCAGAATCCCTGGATCTGAGATTTTTGAAGTCTACAATAAAGTCAAGATTTTTTACTCCCTAATTTTCATGCTCAGAGGCTATATTTGCACAACACAATCAACCCTGCTGTTTCAATCAAGTTAGTGAGGGGAAAAAAACGTCAGGAGAACCAGATGTTTGGTATTTTGTATATGAAACAGCTGGTTGATTGTCTGAATTTTTCATTTTTGAACTAATCTTGCTGTCATGTTATAGAAACATCCCAAATACTGATTTCTCTGCTTGTGAAATGTAAATAGCTTCCTTCAGAGGGACTCTGTGGGGTGAGCTACTTAGATCAACAGGAAATGGTTCAGATTGACTGCTGTGGCAGTAGTAGATAGTGAAAGAGAGGATACAACGATATTCAAGGAAAATTAAATTTTTAATCTTCATTAGAACTCCTACAAATTCAATTCTGAATTCAGAAACATAGTATCATAACTGCAATAAAGAATCAACTTTAAAAAAAATACTAAAACAATCTTTCCACAGCTCATGGAATTATTGATGATTTCAATCTGTGATTTTGCCATTATGAGAATTTGGGTCTAATTGCATTTGTACTTGCCACCTTTACGATCATAGTTTTCTTATTTATGTAGAAACTTGAATTCATTCTGTAAAGTGTTTTTTTTTTTAAAGCAATGTGTATATAGCCCCTTAAATAAATCAATTCCAGCACCATAGAGGAAGGCCTAACATTAACAAATTTTAAGTATATATATAAATAAATATTTCATGAAAAAGTAACAATGAGGTCAAGTTAGTATTATTACCAGTGTTTCAAACACTTTTGCCTATAAGCATACAATGCATTCTAACCTGAGCTGTTTTTTCTAAATTGTTAGTTTGATATGTATGCACCTAGTATGTACCTGTGCCAAGTTATACAGTGAAGTAAAGCAATTACCTGGTGAATGCAATGCAGTATTTTGTCTACCATTCAGTAATTCATCAAAAAATGTTTATAAAAAAGCTAGTATATGAATAAAATTATACCCAGTATTATAAGGGGATATACATAGACGAGGATGATGGGAACATGAGGATAAGAGAATAATTCTATAAAATGCGCCCACTGTCCTGAACCCCCCACGTGCTTTCTTTGACAAAAAGTAATCAGCCTGCAGCCCTACCTGGACTTGCAGGGGCCAAGGTCTGGTAGCCTGTATAGGTCATGAATGATGGGAGGTGCACAGGGTGCAGGAGGGGGAGATTGAGAGGATGATGACTTTTTATCAAAGATAGGATCATAGGTTGTTAACCTCTGTGATCTTGCTCCTGGGTACTCTGAGTTGCTAACAATTAAACTCCTAGTCCCGATCTTAGGCAAATACTGAGAGAAGACAATAATTAAAAGAGAGGTTCTGGGGTCTATAAAAAAGCCAAGACGTACCCCCTCCTGTGGAAATCCAGTTCTGGGGGCCTTTCTCTTGGGACAAGTCCATCTCTGTCCCTTTCTTAAATAGAACTTGCTTTCTACACTTGTCTTTGTGCTTCTCAGGTGATTAGCTTTCAACACTGGGAGAACAAGGACCTGTTCCTGATTTCCAAGACCAGTGTCAGTACTTTTAGAATATAAGTGTGTATGTACAGTGAAACCTTTTGAAGCATTAATAGTTTAAGGCATGAAATATATACAACTAGCAATGTAAAAAATAATAATACTTATATTATTAGAAAATGATTATTTCCTGATAGTGGTGATTGAGAAAATGAATAATGAATAAGGCAGCTATTGATAGACTAATTCTAAAAAGTGGTTATGAAGGGATATTACAGGTAGACTGATCAATAGGAATCAAGGTCCACTGGAGAGCGAGTATGATCAGAGGTAATTGGTTTGGATGTAGCTCCAGTAATGACTACTAGCACATCTAGAAACAAGAATATGGGCTACAAATAAATTCTGGTAGAGTTCATGTAGTACACAGATAAGATTCAATGCAACTGTATGTGGTATAGAGAAAGTAATATTTTTACTACTCTTAACAGTGTAAAAACATTCTTTCTTTGCTTTTGCTAGCTGTTATGGGTTGAATTGTGCCCACTCAAAAAAAATATTTTGAAGACTTAAACCCCAGTATTTCAGAATACTTTATTTGGAAATAGGGTCATTGTTGATGTAATTAAATTTAAAAGAGGCCTTACTGAAGTAGAGCCTTAAGATGTGGATATCAAGATAAGTTGGTATCTGAAGTTAGGTTTTATATAATACTGTATTGGAACAACCAAAAGGATATAGAGGCTGACAAAGGAGACTATTTTTACATATTTATTAGGAATAAATATAATAAATACATAAGCAGAGTTTATTGCTTATTAGACTAAAACCCTTGAATTCTAATTGCTATACCTATTAAAAATATAGTGGGGTCAACAAATACACATGAAAAACGTCTATCAGAATAATTGAGAAAAAAATCTAGTACGAAATATAGCTGAAGATTTGTAAAATAACTCAATCTTAATTTAAAAAGAATCAGAAAAGGGCTGGGGATGTGGCTCAAGTGGTAACGCGCTCACCTGGCATGTAAGGGGCGCTGGGTTCAATCCTCAGCACCACATAAAATAAAATAAAGATGTTGTGTCCACTGAAAACTGAAAAATAAATATTAAAAAAATTCTCTCTCTCTTTCTCTCTCTCTTTCCTCTCTCTCTCTCTCTCTTAAAAAAAAAACATACATTGGAGAAAGGAATATCTCTTAAATAATGGTGTTGGGAAAACGGGATATTCTTATACTGAAGAATGAAACTAGATTCCTATATCTACCCATAGACAAAAATCAACTCAAAGTGGATCAAAGACAATATAAGATCTGAAGCAAGAAAACTACTAAAATAACAGGAAAATCATTTTAAGACATCAATGTAGACAAAGAGCTTTTGGATAAGATTTCAAGAGAATAAGCAACAAAAACAGAAGTGGACAAATAAGGGAACAGTCAATAGAGACAAGAATTACCTATACAAAGTGAGAAAATACTTACAGAGCACTCAACTGACAAGGGATTAATATTATAGAATATATAGGGAACTCAAAAATTCAACAACAAAAATCATTCTGGTTTTATTTTTTTTGAAAGACCTTTAATTTTTGTTTACCTTTTGTTTAACATAAATTGGTAATATTCACGGAACCACTAACAAATGGAATGCCAAAAATGTTCACGCTTCAAGGTGTTAGGGCAGGAATTGAGCTTAGCAAGTGAAGCATGAAAGCATTAATACTTTGATATTTATATCTATTAATGCACAGGGGATCTTATCAAACTATAAAATGAGAGCTATAATGGTGCCCAAGACTTTATTTTGAAAGTAACTGAGGTGATTTGGCACATATTTGAATGTTTGAAGAAATTTTCTAGAAATAAGACTAATTCAACTTGAAAACAGGTATAATTTTTAGGTCTGAATTTCCCTACAAAAGTTTTATATTGACTTTTGTCAGCAAATATTATTAACATAAACTGTCTTTGAGTTTAAAAAGCAGCCCTGAAAGATCAAGTTAGGCCTATCAGGATGTAATCTCAAAAATGTCAGACAAGAGATACGAATTAGTTGGGAGAAGATAATCCTAAGTGAAGTTAGCCAATCCCAAAAAAACAAATGCCAAATGTTTTCTCTGATATAAGGAGGCTGAATCATAGTGGGGTTGGGAAGGGGAGTATGGGAGGAGTAGATGAATTCTAGATAGGGCAGAGGGGTGAGAGAGAAAGGGAGGGGGCAGGGGATTAGCAAGGATGGTGGAATGTGATGGACATCATTATCCAAAGTACATGTATGAAGACACAAATTGGTGTCAACATACTTTATATACAACCAGAGATATGAAAAATTGTGCTGTATGCATGTAATAAGAATTGTAATGAATTCCATTGTCATTTATTTTAAAAAAAATCATTAAAAAATATGTAATTGCTATTAATAAAGCTAAATGTACTGTGAAAGTTTTTATTTCTTTGCCATTTTACTTCTTAGAATCCCTAACTGAATTTACCTATGTGAAAGAAAAGAATAAAAGCAAAGTTTTAAACTTCAATATTGAAATGTTTACTCCCCTTGAAATTTTCATGTCAATCTTCATTCACCACATAACAACTTGTGGCCTCAAAATCTTTCTTTCCTCTCCTCATTCCTATCAAACTTTATCATTACCATCACTTGATTTATCCCTTTACTTGTTTAAAATGATTTTATATTTAGTCACATTTTTATCAACTTATCTAGATGAGCAAGCAACTCATGTTTTAGATCGCATACCACTTTTAGTAGAACATTAAACCCGCACGATTTAAAACTTCATAGTGTCTATTGTTACAATATTTATACATAAAACATACACAAACATTTAATAGATTATATGTTAATACATGTATACATTAAGTGTTCATGCTTTCTCCTTACGTTACAAATAATGGGTCACCTTCAAACTGAATGACTTTAAAAACTAAATCTGTAGACCAAATGTTAGCAAACTTCTTAAATAATGGGTCATCTAAGTCAATGTATTAAACTTTAAGGCCATGTATATTACTGTTGCATTAAAAATATTAATAAATCATTAATATATATATATATAAAATACATTAGTAGTGTCTGGGCAAGATGAAAAGAAACCAGGAACTAAATGTGCACTATAGTTTGCAGAAATTTGGTGATACTTGCTCTACACTATGGTTTCCTGGAGCCTGAAGGTATTGGGCCTCCTTTTTTATCATGTTTATCATGTGTGATACCCCTGATATAAGGAATGGTATGTTCTAAATCTAAGAATTTACTGTATAGCTAACACTCATTTATATGCATAATAAGTAATAAGAAATATACTTTTAGGATGAGCTACATTATTTGGGAAGTTACTTGTTCAACCAAATCAAAGCATCAGAGTATTGAGTTTAATACATTGGCAGGTAACTTTTACCTCAGACATCTAAGTATAATTAATATCAGTAACTGGAGAAGCATTTTCTGATGTGGAAAAAAAAGTCTTATCTGTTTCTAAATGTACTTTTTTCACTTCTAGTAATCTTGTACAACACCTTTCTCATATTTTCCTACAACCATGTGTGTATATCTGATTGTGTCTCTGAAATGAGAGTTTCATTATTATTTGCAGAAAAATAGTCCCTCTTTATTTACCCAACTGTTCACAGATTCTTTTATCAAGCTGTTAATTTTAATGACTTTTTGCACTAATGAACAGAAAATAGTACATTGCTAGTAGAATTATTTTTACTTGAATTAATGGTTACAACATGCAGATTTCCTGTTTAAGACACTGCTCTGACTACTTTCTACACTGGCCTTTGTCTTTCCTGCCATTATCTTTCATTAATTGAATGACCATTTTAAACTCAGTTATTTTTAATAGTAGATTCTACATAGAGTGAAGTTATACATAATGCCAACATTGCATGGAGATATAAATGTCAGGGCACTTTTTTCCTTGAAGAAACAAAACATGATTCCTTTACTACACAATGAAAAGAAGAAGTGGTATGCATGAATACTAAGCACTGCTCCTACATTTAAGGAGATCAAAGTCTATTGAGGGGAACCACCTGCTTTTACTTTTTACTTGTTCTTTTAAAGATATACATGACTGTAGAGGGAATTTTGACATATTTTATGTACATGGAGTGTAACTTATTCTAATTAGGATCCCATTCCTGTGGTTGTGCATCATGTGGAGTTTCACTGGTGGTGTACTCCTACATGAACACAGGAAAGTCATGTCCTATTCATTCTACTGTTTTTCCTATCCTCATTCCCCCTCCCTTCCCTTCATTCAACTTTGTCTAATCCACTGAAGCCTATTCTTTCCTCTCTCCCCATCCTTATTGAGTGTTAGCATCTGTATATCAGAGAGTACATTTGGCCTTTGGTTTTGAGGTATTGGCTTATTTCACTTAGCATGATAGTCTCCAGATCCATTTATTTGCTGGCAAAATTCATAAAGTCATTCCTATTTATAGCTGATTAATATTCCATTGTTTATATATATCACATTTTCTTTATCTATTCATCTGTTGATGGGCACCTAAGTTGGTTTCATAGCTTAGTTATTATCAATTGAGCAGCTAGAAACCTCAATGTGGCTGTAGCATGCTGATTTTAAGTCCTTTGGCTATAAGCCAAGGAGTGGGATAACTGGGTCAAATGGTGAATCACCTGCTTTTCTTCCTTTATCTCCCAATTTCCCCAGTACTAATTTTTGTTGTTGTTAATTGTGGGACATATATGTGCACATGTGTTTCTTATTCATGTGCATTATTTTATTACATTATTTGCTCTCAAAAATATCCATAGGCTTTCAGTTAGCCTTTATTAGAAAAGAGCGTAATTTTTGTCAAAGCATTATTCTTAAATATACACACACAAATAATTGGGTGTATATGAATGTGTGTGTGCGCATGTCTGTGTTTATAATAAAAATCCCTATGGGGCAGAACCATGAGCTGTTTGATTTTCAAGTTGAGTATCCATTCACTTTAATATATATACTTAAAATTTAAGGCAAATCAAATTTTCTAATTGTATAAAATTATTTAATGTTTATTATCATAGGAGGGCTCAGACATCTATTCAATTTTTATAGTAGTTTTTAAAAACCATTTCAGAATTTCTCCATATTCCTTAGTGATTTTCTAGCCCAGTGCTTCCCAGGGTGTGATCCCTGGAGTAACAGCATCAACACCCCTGTGGACTTGCTACAAATACAAAGTGTGGGTCCCTTCCTTGAAGTTATTGAGCCAGAAATGTGAAGGTACAACTGATAATCTTTGTTTTAGCAAGTCTTCCTTGGGATTCTGATACATGCCAAAGTGTGAGAACCACTTCTCCAGCAGAGGTACAGAAGACATGACCCCTATTATGGGACAGCTGCTGCTGATTTTCTTCTTTGCTAACTCTAGGGGTGAAACAAAAGCAGCATTTTCCACAATCACCTGATAAATGACTTCTGTTTCTGAGGATCCTTCTCTACTACACTGAAGATCCTATAAGAGACTGTTATGGTACATTGCTCCCTTGATATCACATTCAATAGCCTAAAATTCTAGTGTTACAAGAGATCCTAGGATGCAAAACACATTTTTCAGCCATTGAATTATATGCCACATCACTTGTTTGCTTAATGAGAAACAGGTGGCTCATTTTCAATTGCTACCATTTATTCCTTTGACATAAACTTGTTTTCGTTGCTTTTTCATGGCTCTTTAATTTGCTTATTATAATATTACTCTCTCTGAAGGTATAACTAGAAATTTCAAGAATGGCTGGTGTGCATTACCTTGTTGTACATCAGTAATAAAATGTTCTCAATGCCACTGAGAGTTTCACAAGGAGAAATAGAAATGGGTAAATAAAGTGTAAACATGGATTTACAAGATAGATACCAAGGTAAAATTTTAAGCAGAGGAAACTACTTCATGTATGTATTTTACATGAAAGACTGGAAAAAGAATATGATTCAAAACTAAATCTTGATTTAATTTGTCACCAACAAATTGCTATGAATAGCATTATGCTAAATACCTTTTAGAAGCCCATCTAAAAAACAAAAATAATATGTAATTCCTATATAAAGATAAACAGATATTAAAAATAGCTATTTTAAAATGATTAATCACTAGTAATATCAAGACAATTTAATATAGTGTTTCGAATATGCCTATTAATAAATCAATCATGAAGTCCTTCAGAAAATAATGAAAATAAAACACATTAATGCTTAAGTTGATTGATGATCATGATAACAAAGACAAGGCCAGAAATCACATGGTACAGAATCTAATTGCTCAAATTGAAACAAGAGATTGGTTTATTTTTTTCTTTTCTCCAACAAGTTTTATGTTCCCTAAAAATAATGACAATATAATATATACTTCTTTATGAAAAATACTTTTCATTCACCCAAATCTTTTATCAAATCCCTCTCGGTTGCATATATAGACATAAAAACAACCTAGTATCTGCCACCAAAGTCACCGTATTGTTCATATAATAAGCTCACAGTAATTTTTAAGAATAGTTACTGTTACTTCGGGTGAATTAAGGTCACAGAAAATGGTTTATTAAAATCAAGAGACTGCAGACTCAGTTCTACCTACTAAGAAGAAAGAGGCTTACACTTATTTCAGATTTCCAATAATTGCTTCAAATATAATTTTGAGAAATAAAAAGGTCATCAATCTTGGAGTGATTTTGATCTTATTTTTTCAGCTTTGATATTTTTACTTAGGTTTTGTAATCTTAAACTAGTTATGCAGTTTGTGCTCTGAGTTTTATATTCTGAAAATGAGGACAACCACCACCATCTGAAGGCTGTGGCAAGTAAAATTGCATCTTACATTGAGGTTAGGTTCTACCATCAATCGTAAGGAAAAGAGAAGTCTTTAGTACATATTATCCTTGGAAAAAAAACTTAAATTTCCCATTAAGGAAATTTATGTTGAATATATAATCCTTGCTCAGCCCTCCAAAAAAAATCTTTCTTTAACCTCTTGGGGCAAGGGGTGGGAGACAACTATTGCAGAATTTAAAATATTTTGTATTTTAGGAAGCTAACATTTCTGAAGTCATTTTTTGAGTGTCTCCCAGAACTCTGTAATCAGGCACAATGATATTTTGTCCAGTGTAATGATGTGAGTTGTTTAGATATTTATGGGAAGAGCTATCAAGGTAAAGGGAAAAAATGTACAAAGTTACTGAGCTGGAGACATTTGGGTATTAAAGAAAACACACTGGGACAGGAAAAGGCTGTATCAGGATGAGAGGTGGGAGAGTGAGAGGGGAGGTGGTCATGGAGGTGGAAGTAGGTCTGATCTTTACAAAGATGTTGGCCATGGAATAAACTGATGGTGACTCAGAACACAGTGGAGAATCCTTGAGAGCTTTGAACCTGTTAAGTGATAAGGCTTGATTTACATTGTAAAACAAGGACTTTTACTTCCTTATTGAGAATAAATTGGCATGTGGTTAGAAGAATAAAAAAGACAGGGGTACCTTTTAGAGGTGTTTTAAACAAAAATCAGGTGAGAAATGATAGTTGCTTAGAGCCTGTTAGTAACCATGGAGTGTTTTACAAGAGAGAGGGGATGATTCTAAGGCATAACTGTTAGGGATTGTGTGTTGGCCATGGAAGAAAAAAAAGATAGTTGACTAAGGATCTATAGTCTGAATACCTTGAAAGATAAGATTTCCATCTACTGAGATAGGGAATATTGTAACAATAGCAGATTTTAATATAAAAAATCTCAGATCTTTGGTTTGGCAATATTTAATTCATAATCCTATTAGATATCTGAGTGGATATATTTAAGTGGTTGCTGAGACTATAGAGCAAGATAAAGTTCCACACTAGAAATACACATTTATATGATTTTATGCAAAATATATGAAGCCTGAATGATGTTAATGGCATTACTGAGGGAATAGATTAGAGTTACTAGGTCTGAACAGGCTATAGCAGCCTGAACTTGGGAAATCTCTGAAAATATTAGAATCCACAAAGGGAAATGAGAAAGAATAAGGGAGAAAGTGAGATGAAGTGACTTCCCAGAATCAAGTGAAGAAATTCTTTAAAAGAAGAGGGAGTGATTAATAGTGTGAGAGATCAAACAGGATGATGATTGAGAATTGATCACTAGATAAAGCAAGATAAAAGACTTCATTGGCCATTCAAAAAGTTATTGCTAAGTGATGGATATCAAAGACTAATTGAATGAGTTTAAGAAATTATGAGCATGAAATAATTGGAGGATGACAATATGAAAACAACTCATAAGGTAATTTGTTGTTAGATGGACAGAGAAACCAGATGAAAGTGTAAGAAAACACATTCAAGGAAGTTGTATTTTCCTGCCATATAAAAGTGGAAACAATGTAGTCAATCTTCTCTATCCTTAAATTCTGCATCCACAGATTCAACCAACTTCAGATTGAAAATATATTTTTAAACTATGTTTATAGTGAAAGTGTACAGATTTTTCTTTTTGCTATTCCCTGAACAACACAGAGCAACTATTTACGTAGCATTTACTTTGTATTAGATATTATAAGTAATCTAGAGATGATTAAAAGGATAAAGGGGGATGTGTTTACGGTATATGCAAATACTGTGCCATTTTATATTAGGGATTTAAGTATCCACAGATTTTGGTATCATGGGATCTGTAATCAATTGACTGGGGTGCTGAGATATATCTGCATCCTTCATATAACAAGAGGGATAGGGATAGGCATGTTTCAGCCAAGCAGTCGATATATTATATGAGAAAGTTGTTGGATCTACTTCTATGAGACAGGTGGGAGGGTAATATTCAGGGCAAAGCAGAAGGATTGACAAGCCTGGGATACGCACAGCTCATCTCTGGAAACAGAAGGGGGGTACAAAGTGCATGATGACAGATGCAGGCAGGTGGGAGGGTATGAGGATGGAAACTTGTGGAATGTGATTGCAATAATTTCTCAATGAAATAAAATGTTCAGTGCAGAAGGAAAATGGGGGAGGAGAGTTTGAAAGTTGGTGAAAATTGAAGTTAAAAAAAGAATCCTGGAAGACTTAGTATAGTAAATGATCTATGTCCAAGCAGTGAAGCTAGGATAATACTTATTAATTAAGGTAAGCAGTGTCATCATGATCATGTGCTTCTCTAGCAAGTTCAGGTGCCTAAGGGACTGCTCAGAGCAGGTGAAGAAATGAATTTACTAGCATTTAGTTTCAACGGGAGAATTAAAAAGAAAGAGACTAAGAGTTGACTGGGTATGCTAGGGAGTAACTAAATGATAGACATTTGAGTTGAACTTGTATAAAGAAGGAAGTTTTAAAAGTTGGAGAGTATTCATAAAAAATTATGATAAAATAATTGGAGGATGACAATATGAAAACTGATATGAACAGAAAATCATGGAAGTCATTGCGCAGACAAAATGGCCCTGAAAGATAAGAGGTACTGCTCAAATATAAACAAATGTATAATTGTAGAGGATAGCAATCACTGGAAATAAAATTCACAGTCTATGTTTTGCATAGGTTGTTGTGTTATTATGGAATGTTTTGAAGTAACTAATTTTAAGAACTTCTTGAACTGACAACAAAAAAAGAAGTTGAGAATTCAAGCAGTGGTACACCTAGAGTATTTAATACCCGGTCAGATGATTTTGACTACTCTTTTCCCTATGCACAAAATTATTCAGAGTAACCATAAAATTCCTTGTTACAACTATTTCACACACAGACACAATTGCTTAAAATTTTATTTATATTTATAAAAATACTGAGTACTAATATTGTGATATGTAGTACCAAGGAAAGCACAAAAATATTTCAACAATTCTGAACTATTATGAACTTTTTCTTAAAGTTAATACATGTAGATAAATCTAAATGTATAGGGGCCAACTATGTCTAATTGGAAGTTCTCTCAATGAGCTTCCATATGCATTAAAATGTTTATTAAAAAAATAACAAAACTATGGTCATTTGAAGCTAAATATAGATATTTTAAAGCTAGTAGCAAGGACAATTGATTAGGTGTAACCTATAAAAAGATTTTTAAACACTGACATTATGAAGAAATGATTCCACATGGTGATAACAAGCAGAACAAATTTACTCAGTTTTATTATTGTTTTAAAATCCTCTACAGACAATTTATCCCTTATTACCTGTATCTGAGGTAAAATGCTCTAATTATTCTACTCTTAATGGGCCCAAGAAATTGGAAGTGTTATCTTGATGATATTAACATCATTCAGAACAAGGATTAGTTTTGGAGAAAATGTTAGAATCTAAGTTTAAAATCAAAGTTGGACTTACTCTCATGCAAAGACACTTGCCACCTGGATAGTAACTGAGTGGTATATATCTCATGGCAAGTGGTTCTTTCATTTTGTACATTCTAAGGGATAATATATTGCCATGTATGAACATTGCAATAGAAATTAAACTGAACTCTTGCTCTATTCCAGGTGCAGTGGATGAGTGATAGAGGATAGAGAGCCATTGCCCCATGAGAGGACTAGATACAAGAGAGTATCGTCACAATATATTGAGCATCTGGCTTTCCAGATGTACAAGATAGTGCTCACATCCATTTATCTAGGTTGTACAAAAAACATTAGAGAGGTGGTGAATGTCTCACTTAGCACTGTCATTCATAGCTTACAACAATTGCAATTTGTAATACACTCACCCCAAATAATGAGTGTGTGTATGTGTGTCTGTGTGCATGGGCACGGTGTTGATTTCTGAGATTTATAAAGGAGGCATAATGTACTGGTGACCTTCTCCTAGCCATTAAGTGATACATGCTTGTCCCCATTTTATACAAGAAATATAACAGCCTAAATATTGTGGGCTTCTCCTACAAGAATCCCATTGTACCAGGTCCTCTCTGAGATGTGAACTCAGAGAAAGCACTGGTTTTTCTGCTGGCATTCTTGCTCCAATTTCTTCCCAGGACAGAAAAAGTTTTATACAGCCTTCTTATCAGATATGCCTGTAAATATACATAAGGGCAGGTGACAAATAAGACCCTCTCTTTGGAGTCAAAGTAAAATTTTACTATATAGTATCTAAATATTTTTTTGACTTTTTAATATACAAAGTTCTATGCTACAATCTTCAAATTAATGAATTACTGTTAGTCCTTTAAATGTAAACTCAATTTACAGACAAGAAAATATACCTTGTGTATACCAACTGTGCAAGTTTACAAAGTTAACCAAGTAATGGAGCTGGTATACAAAATTGCATTAGCAAGATGAAAGTAAAATCACATCCTGGTTTTCATTATCACTAAACATTGGATAGTGAGTTATACAACAACCTTTTGAGTATCTGAAAATTGTTCCATTCTGCAAGAGAAAGCTACCCTGAGAAACTCGGTAGAGAACAGTGTTATTCCAAACTCTATTTTAATAATCCTATTTTAACCATAACAAAAAGATCAATAAAGATATAATCAAGGTTCTTATTTCAATTTCACATATTATCAAAATATTAGAAATGTTTTTCTTAATAAATGTTCTATAACTACGAAATTTCACTTAGAATATTGAAGAGAAAAAAGTACTCATATACTTATCTCAGATTTGAAACACTGTGGTTCACCTATATCGTTTTTGTAAAAGACTTGGGGTTTTGGAAATATTGACTCTAGTAAAACTGGGCCAACTCCCCACATTTCTTAACCTAGGAATTGGCAATACCAATGAGTTACATTGAAATGAAATTTCTATTTTTAAAACAAAAGGCTGGATGGATAAAACAAATCATGTAAGTACAATAGAGTAAATCCAAGGAGTGATACTGAGTTCTTTTTACCCCAACTTTTAAGAAGTTTTTTGTATTTCTAACCTTAATAATTTTAATGAAACATATAACTGATTTATACATGTGGTGGTCATATGTGCCTGTATTCCATAAAAATGCTATAAATGATAAGACCATTTAAAATCCAAATTTTCTTAAGATTTAAACTAGTACAGTCTTTATGAATACTAGTTGTGTAATACATGGCGGCTTAATGATATTCTCAAATTTTTTTTTCTTTTTTTTTTTCTTTTTTTTTCTTTTTTTTTTTATTGTTGGTCGTTCAAAACATTACATAGTTCTTAATACATCATATTTCACCATTTGATTCAAGTGGGTTATGAACTCCCAATTTTACCCCGTATACAGATTGCTGTATCACATCAGTTACCCTTCCATTGATTGACAAATTGCCTTTCTAGTGTCTGATGTATTCTGCTGTCTGTCCTATTCTCTACTATCCCCCCTCCCCTCCCCTCCCCTCCCCTTTTCTCTCTCTACCCCTTCTACTGTAAATCATTTCTTCGATTTGTATTATCTTGTCTTACCCCTCCTTTCCTCTTATATGTCATTATGTATAACCCTGAGGATCGCCTTCCATTTCCATGCGGTTTCCCTTCTCACTCCCTTTCCCTCCCACCTCTCATCCCTGTTTAATGTAAATCTTCTTCTCAAGCTCTTCGTCCCTACCCTGTCCTTGTTTACTCCCCTTATATCAGAGGGGTCATTTGGTATTTATTTTTTAAAGATTGACTAGCTTCACTTAGCATAATCTGCTCTAATACCATCCATTTCCCTCCAAATTCTATGATTTTGTCATTTCTTAATGCAGAGTAATACTCCATTGTGTATAAATGCCACATTTTTTTTATCCATTCATCTATTGAAGGGCATCTAGGCTGATTCCACAATCTTGCTATCATGAATTGTGCTGCTATGAACATCGATGTAGCAGTGTCCCTGTAGCATGCTCTTATTAGGTCTTTGGGGAGTAGACCGAGAAGGGGAATAGCTGGGTCAAATGGTGGTTCCATTCCCAGCTTTCCACGAAATCTCCATACTGCTTTCCAAATTGGCTGCACCAATTTGCAGTCCCACCAGCAATGAACAAGAGTGCCCTTTTCCCCGCATCCTCTCCAGCACTTATTGTTGTTTGACTTTCTAATGGCTGCCAATCTTACTGGGGTGAGATGGTATCTTAGGGTAGTTTTGATTTGCATTTCTCTGACTGCTAGCGATGGTGAGCATTTTTTCATGTACTTATTGATTGATTGTATGTCCTCCTCTGAGAAGTGTCTGTTCAGGTCCTTGGCCCATTTATTAATTGGGTTATTTGTTATCTTATTGTCTAATTTTTTGAGTTCTTTGTATATTCTGGTTATTAGGGCTCTATCTGAAGTGTGTGGAGTAAAGATGTGTTCCCAGGATGTAGGCTCCCTGTTTATCTCTCTTATTGTTTCTTTTGCTGAGAAAAAACTTTTTAGTTTGAGTAAGTCCCATTTGTTGATTCTAGTTGTTAACTTTTGCGCTATGGGTGTCCTATTGAGGAATTTGGAGCCCGATCCCACAGTATGTAGATCATACCCTACTTTTTCTTCTATCAGATGCTGTGTCTCTGATTTAATATCAAGCTCCTTGATCCATTTTGAGTTAACTTTTGTGCATGGCGAGAGATAGGGATTCAGATTCATTTTGGTGCAAATGGATTTCCAGTTTTCCCAGCACCATTTGTTGAAGATGCTATCCTTCCTCCATTGCATGCTTTTAGACCCTTTATTAAATATAAGATAGTTGTAGTTTTGTGGGTTGGTTACTGTGTCCTCTATTCTGTACCATTTGTCCACCCGCCTGTTTTGGTACCAGCACCATGCTGTTTTAGTTACTATTGCTCTGTAGTATAGTTTGAAGTCTGGTATCGCTATACCGCCTGATTCACACTTCCTGCTTAGCATTGTTTTTGCTATTCTGGGTCTTATATTATTCCATATGAATTTCATGATTCTTTTATCTATTTCTACAAGAAATGCTGCTGGGATTTTGATTGGCATTGCATTAAACTTATAGAGAACTTTTGGTAATATCGCCATCTTGATGATGTTGGTTCTGCCTATCCATGAGCAGGGTATATTTTTCCATCTTCTAAGGTCTTCTTCTATATCTTTCTTTAGGGTTCTGTAATTTTCCTTGTATAAATCTTTCACCTCTTTTGTTAGGTTGATTCCCAAGTATTTTATTTTTTGGGGGGATATTGTGAATGGAGTAGTTGTCCTCATTTCTGTTTCAGAGGATTTGTCGCTGATATACAGGAATGCCTTTGATTTATGCGTGTTGATCTTATATCCTGCCACTTTGCTGAATTCATTTATTAGTTCTAATAGCTTCTTTGTAGACCCTTTTGGGTCTGCTAGGTATAGAATCATATCATCTGCAAATAGTGATAATTTAAGTTCTTCTTTTCTTATTTTTATGCCTTTAATTTCTTTCGTCTGTCTAATTGCTCTTGCCAGTGTTTCGAGGACTATGTTGAACAGAAGTGGTGAGAGAGGGCATCCCTGTCTTGTACCAGATCTTAGAGGGAATGCCTTCAATTTTTCTCCATTCAGAATGATGCTGGCCTGTGGCTTATCATAGATTGCTTTTACAATGTTGAGGTATGATCCTGTTATCCCTAATTTTTCTAGCGTTTTGAACATAAAGGGATGCTGTACTTTGTCGAATGCTTTTTCTGCATCTATTGAGATGATCATATGGTTCTTATTTTTAAGTCTATTGATGTGGTGAATAACATTTATTGATTTCCGTATATTAAACCAGCCTTGCATCCCAGGGATGAATCCTACTTGATCATGATGTATAATTTTTTTGATATGTATTTGAATCTGATTCGCCAGAATTTTATTGAGGATTTTTGCGTCAAGGTTCATTAGAGATATTGGTCTGTAGTTTTCCTTCTTTGAAGTGTCTTTGTCTGGTTTCGGAATCAGGGTGATGTTGGCCTCGTAGAATGAATTTGGAAGTTCTCCCTCTTTTTCTATTTCCTGAAATAGCTTGAAAAGTATTGGTGTTAGTTCCTTTTTAAAGGTTTTGTAAAACTCTGCTGTATACCCATCCGGTCCTGGGCTTTTCTTAGTTGGTAGTCTTTTGATGGTTTCTTCTATTTCCTCTATTGTTATTGGTCTGTTTAGGTTGTCTATATCCTCCTGGCTCAGTCTGGGCAGATCATAGGTCTCAAGGAATTTATCTATGCCTTCACTATCTTCTATTTTATTGGAGTATAAGGATTCAAAGTAATTTCTGATTATCTTCTGTATTTCTGAAGAGTCTGTTGTGATATTGCCTTTTTCATCCCGTATGCTAGTAATTTGGGTTCTCTCTCTTCTTCTCTTCGTTAGCATGGCTAAGGGTCTGTCAATTTTATTTATTTTTTCAAAGAACCAGCTTTTAGTTTTGTCAATTTTTTCAATTGTTTCTTTTGTTTCAATTTCATTAATTTCAGCTCTGATTTTAATTATTTCTTGCCTTCTACTTCTTTTGCTGTTGTTTTGCTCTTCTTTTTCTAGGATTTTGAGATGAAGTATGAGATCATTTATTTGTTGGTTTTTTCTTTTTTTGAGGAATGAACTCCAAGCAATGAATTTTCCTCTTAGAACTGCTTTCAATGTGTCCCATAGATTCCGATATGTTGTGTCTGTGTTTTCATTTAACTCTAGGAATTTTTTAATTTCCTCCTTGATGTCTTCTAAAACCCATTGATCACTCAGCAACCTATTGTTCATTCTCCAGGTGATGCTTGATTTTTCCTTTCTTCTTTTATCATTGATTTTCAGTTTCATTCCATTATGATCAGATAAGATGCATGGTATTATCTCTACCCCTTGGTATTGTCTAAGAGTTGCCCTGTGACATAGTATATGGTCTATTTTTGAGAAGGTTCCATGTGCTGCTGAGAAAAAAGTGTAGCTACTTGATGTTGGGTGGTATAGTCTATATATGTCAATTAAGTCTAGGTTGTTAATTGTGTTATTGAGTTCTATAGTTTCCTTATTTAACTTTTGTTTGGAAGATCTGTCCAGTGGTGAGAGAGGTGTGTTGAAGTCTCCCATGATTATTGTATGGTGGTCTATTAGACTCTTGAACTTGAGAAGAGTTTGCTTGATGAACACAGCTGCACCATTATTTGGGGCATATATATTTATGATTGTTATGTCTTGTTGGTGTATGGTTCCCTTGAGCAGTATAAAGTGTCCTTCTATATCCCTTTTGATTAGCTTTGGCTTGAAATCTATTTTATTAGATATGAGTATGGACACTCCTGCTTGTTTCCGCGGTCCATATGAGTGATATGATTTTTCCCAACCTTTCACCTTCAGTCTATGTATATCTTTTCCTATCAAATGCATCTCCTGTAGACAGCATATTGTTGGGTCTTGTTTTTTGATCCATTCTACTAGCCTGTGTCTCTTAATTGGTGAGTTTAAGCCATTAACATTTAGGGTTATTATTGAGATATGGTTTGTTCTTCTATCCATATTTGTTTATTGATGTTACTAAACCTGATTTGTTATCCTCTTTGACTACTTTCCCCCCTTTACTGTCCTACCTCCCATTGTTGGTTTTCAATGTTATTTTCCATTTCCTCTTCCTGTAATGTTTTGCCAAGGATTTTTTGAAGAGATGGTTTTCTAGCTGCGAATTCTTTTAACTTTTGTTTATCATGGAAGGTTTTAATTTCATCTTCTAACCTGAAGCTTAATTTCGCCGGATACACGATTCTTGGTTGGAGCCCATTGTCTTTCAGTGTTTGAAATATGTTATTCCAGGATCTTCTAGCTTTCAGAGTCTGTGTTGAGAGATCAGCTGTTATCCTGATTGGTTTACCCCTAAATGTAATCTGCTTTCTTTCTCTTGCAGCTTTTAAAATTCTCTCCTTATTCTGTATGTTGGACATCTTCATTATAATGTGTCTAGGTGTGGATCTCTTATGATTTTGCACATTCGGCATCCTGTAGGCTTCTAGGATTTGGGATTCTGTCTCATTCTTCAATTCTGGGAAGTTTTCTCGTATTATTTCACTGAATAGACTGTTTATTCCTTTGGAATGGAGCTCTGTGCCTTCCTGTATCCCAATGACTCTTAAATTTGGTCTTTTGATATTGTCCCATAATTCTTGGATGTTCTGCTCATGGTTTCTTAGCAGATTTGCTGAGCTGTCTATGTTCTTTTCCAGTTGAAATACTTTGTCTTCATTGTCTGATGTTCTCTCTTCTAAGTGATCTACTCTGCTGGTAGTATTCTCAATTGAGTTTTTAAGTTGGTTTATTGTTTCCTGCATTTCTAGAATTTCTATTTGTTTGTTTTTTATTACCTCTATCTCCCTGTGAAATTGATCTTTTACTTCCTGGATTTGTTTGTCAATGTGATCTTTCATTGTCTGATTTTGCTGTCTCATGTCTTCCTTGAGACTCCAGATCATCTGAAGCATATATATTCTGAACTCTTTATCTGATATTCCATCTGTTGCAGCTATTACCTCTTCTAAAGTTGAGTTGACCTGCATTGCTTGTGGTCCTTTCTTTCCTTGTCTTTTCATACTGCTCGCGTTTCTTTCTGCTTGGTGCAACTGTTGTGTTTTTGTAATTTACCCCCTATTTATTTATGTTGCTCTTGTATAGTTGAAAAGTCTCCCTTGCAGGTGCGGGCGGCGGCTGTGCCCCTACTCCAATTGGGGTGATGTGTCTACCACGCTGGCGTCTCTCTGGGCCTGTTCCGGGACTGGAAGGCGGCTCTGCTCTGTCCCTATTCCAATTGGGGTGTCGTGACTACCATGCTGGCAGGTCGCTGGGTCTGTTCCGGGCGTGGGCGGTGGGCTTGGCTGGCGGGATTCCACCTATGGCAGTCCCTAACCTCCCTGCTTGCTAATTAATGGCTTCTCTGAGGCACCACGCCTTCTGTAGCTGCGGGGCAGGCCGCGCGAATCAGTTGGCCTGGATCCCCGGGGTCCTGCTGTTGGCTGTTTTGATGTTGCAAGCTGTTGGAGAGTGGTGGTGTATCCTTCAGCTTTCCCGGATGGTGGCCGCTGACTGCCTGGATGGAGTGTCCGCTGTGGGGGATGGGACGGGACTGTACTGCTTCCTTCCCCTTCTGAAATCCCGTACTCGGCCCAAGGGTCCGTGTGGGCTTGGCTGGCGGGATTCCACCTAATGGCAGTCCCTAACCTCCCTGCTTGCTAATTAATGGCTTCTCTGAGGCGCCACACCTTCTGTAGCGGCGGGGCTGGCCGCTCGAATCAGTTGGCCTGGATCTCCCGGGTCCTGCTGCTGGCTGTTGGGATCCCTGGCACTCTATCACTTTGATTTTTTCTGCTTGCCCCTCCCCCAGCGCTGGCTAGCCAGGTTTCGTTTTGGCTGCTACTGGGAGGAGGGGTTGGAGGTCAGGTGTCTCTAGTTTCTCCCTAGTCTTTATGGAGGCTCAGCTTGATACTCCCTCTCCAGGCAAGCCTAGGAGAGATTTTATGCGAATTCCCGCTGTCTGGGGGGTGAGCTGAATGACACCAACCTGTTTGGATGTTGCACTCTGAAGGAGAGTGGCAGTGTATCCTTCAGCTTTACCGGACGGTGGCCGCTGACTGCCTAGGTGGAGTGTCCGCTGTGGGGGATGGGACTGTACCGCTTCCTTCCCCTTCTGAGATCCCATGCTCGGCCCAAGGGTCCGTGTGGGCTTGGCTGGTGGGATTCCACCTAATGGCAGTCCCTAACCTCCCTGCTTGCTAATTAATGGCTTCACTGAGGCGCCACACCTTCTGTAGCCGCCGGGCAGGCCGCGCGAATCAGTTGGCCTGGATCTCCCGGGTCCTGCTGCAGGCTGTTGCGATCCCTGGCACTCTATCACTTTGATTTTTTCTGCTTGCCCCCATTCTCAAATTTTTTTCGAGTATCAATTTGCTATATTGAAACACTGCCATGAAGTTCATTTTTGTAAAAATGAATATATGTCTATATATAGATATATATATTAATATATGCACACACACGTATATATATTAAACAGGTATTATATATAATTACTTATGTTCCAAATTCACTTTTTCTGATGGTTCATAAGCCTGCCACAGTTCTAGGATCAGAAGTTACGGTTGTTCTTAAAACACTCAATGGATTTCTCTCAATGATCTTACATTCCATTGAGAATGATAAGTGCCAGGAGTAAAGTTCCCATACAGAAAAAAGATGGTAACTGGAAGGTGGGTGAAAAAAGCTGACATTTTGATTTTGTTGTCTTGGAAGACTTCATTGATGAGGGATAGAGGTCTCCACTATGAGGAAGCAGCAGAGTTCAAGTAAGGCAAATCTGGGAGCCCCCTGGGATGAGCCCCGGTTCTGTGGGTCCTGAAAATTTCTTGATAAAGGTGAAGAATGGCGAGGGAAATGAAATTACTTACAAAGATAAGCACAAAATAAACCGCAACAAATTAGAAACTGAAAAATGTCTGATAAATAGCATAAGCATTACAGAACTCAAGAAAATAATCACATCTTGTATTAGAAAACTTTCTTATAATTTTTTTTTTTCTGACAGTCCCTTATAATATATTTTCCCCTTTTCCTTGCTTGGGTATATACTCTTAAACATTTCTCATGCAGCAATGATTTTCTAAAAAGAATGGAAGGATAATTTGTTCTTTTCTCCAGCAAAATTAATTATAGTGGGTTTGTTGTTGTTATTGTTGCCATTGGTTGGTTAGTTGGTGGTTTTACTGATCAATTAGAAAAGTATCTTTCACTTCATTATAAATGTTCTTAGGATTTTTAGGAGGACTAATAAATGTTTGAGAGCATCTATGAAGTTCATAACATCAGGAAGCTACAAAATTTCAGGGCATTAAAATGTTTTGGAGTAACTAATTTTAAGAACTTCTTAAACTGATAACAATAATTTTCCAGTTTGTCATGGATAGACTCACTCTAGTGCTATATTTTAAGTTTTCTGTTATTTTTGTTTATCACTATTTCAGGTCAAATCAGCAGGAAATTATTTTTTCTGCATATTGTTCAAACTGTACTATCTCCTTAATTGTATTATCAAATAATTTGTGATGTTATCTTTCAGTTTTTTTTAAAGTATGCCTATTTCTTTTAACGAATTACTATTTGAGGGTATAATGATTACTGTTTATTGAGTTTTTATTTTTCTTTTCCATTTTTCTCTTTGATAACAAAATAATTTAAATTCATTTCACTACCCTTCTCTATCATTTTTCTTTCAGAAACTATACATTTTCACCTTGGTTCTTTTATAGTGAATTTGAAAAAAAATTGAAAAAACAATATACAACAAATCAGGAGTTCAGATTTTCACCTTGTGATGGTTAAAAAGTTTCAAAACATCTTTTTTTATATTTAAAGCAACTTTATATTAGCAACTCAAGCACAATTTTTAAGCCCTCATAACCTAATAACTTTACCTCTAAACTTCCTTGTATTTTCTCACACAGGAGCTTTTGGGGAACACTTCACAACTAAAACATAACATATGTTTGTGTGTGTGTGTGTGTGTGTGTGTGTGTATTTTCATGGCATATTGTCTCATGAAATCAAGTTATTATCAGGTGTTTTGGCATAGGAACAACATCTAGGAAACTTCCTGTTGGAAAATGTATTAACCAAGCTGGCTTCATTGCTAAATTCCATATACCATTTAAAGATGAAGTCACATAAATTCATGTGTTGATGCATTAAATTCTCCTGTCAAAACTATATAGCAGCTCAATTGGTAAAAATAAATAAATAAAAAAATACAAGAGCCAACATATTTTATCTATGAGAAACTTACTTTATCAATAAAAACACAGATAGTCTAAAAGTGGAGAATTGAATGAAGTTATTCCACACAAATAAAAACCAGTAGTGAATGGGAGAAACCTCACTTACATCATTGAAATAAACCTTAAGTCAATAACTGTAAAAGAAGGTAAAGGAAACTATATAATGATGAAGGAAGGGATCAATTCAACAAGAGGAAACAAATATTGACATATATGTACCCAATGTTGGAACACTTAATTACATAAAGTAAACAATACTAGATCTAATAGAAGAGATAAACTCCAGCCCAATAGTGGCCAATGATGTTAATCCACCAGTTCATCAATGGGCAGATCATCCAAACAAAATATCAACTAAGTAACATTGGCATTAAGCTACACTATAGGTAGAATGGACCTGACCAATATTATAAGATAAGTCATCAAATAGCTCATAAACACATGAAATATTTTCCAAGATAGACCACAAAACAAGCCTCAATAAACTCAAGAAAAAATGAGTTATGTGTCTTCTTATACCACAATGGAACAAAACTAGAATTCAACAACAGAAATTACAAATTATAGCAAATATATAGAAACTGACAAACATACTCTCAAATTGCCATTGGGTCATTAAAAAATATCAAACTATATAGCAACAAATTGAAAACCTAGAAAAAAAATTGGATACATTTCTGGACACATAAAACCTAACAAAAACAACCCACAAAGACAGAGAATTCCTGAACAGACTAAAAATGTATTACAAGATTAATTCAATAATACCTTGTCTTCCAACAAAAACTCATGATATGGTGGCTTTTCCACAAATTATTATTTTTTTTTTAAGTTGAAAAGGATGGAACTCTGCTAAACTCATTGAGACCAACATCACACCAATATCATACAGAAAAAAGAGAAAGGGAACTACAAATCAATATCACTGGTGAACACAGACACAAAATTATCAGCAAAATGCTAACAAATCAAATTCAATAACATATTTTGAAAAGATCCCACACAATGATCAAAGTGAGATATATTCCAGAGTTGAAAGAATAGCTCAACATATGCATATTGACAGCATAAGGTAGCACAGCAACAGATTGAAAAGAAAAAAAAAAAAACATGCAATCATCTATTAAGATACAGAAAGCATTTGATAAAACTCAACATACTTTCCTGGTGAAAACCAGCAATACATTACCTGCACATACCTGGGAACAATAAAGGCTATATATTGCACCCAACCAACATTATGGTAATATAGAAAAACCTCAAAGTGTTTTCTGTACAATCTGGAACAAAACAAGCATGTCTCCTTTCATCAAACTTTTCAACATAGCACTGTAAGTCATAGCAAGAATAATAAGAGTAATAAAGGGAATCCAAATTGAGAAGAAATCAATCATCCCTCCTTACAGATGATATGATCCTTTACATAAAAACAGACTTAAAAAAATAAAGCTATTAGGTCAGACAGATTTAGTAGCAGGATATAAAATCAAAGTAGCAAAAAAAGTAGAAATTTTATACACCAATAAGAAACTATCTGGAAAACAAAAGTCATTCAATTCACAATACTTCACACACACACACACACACACACACACACACACAAATTCCTAGGAATAAACTAACTAGAAAAAGTGAAGGATCAAGAAATAACAGGCACAAAGACATAGAAAGACATCCCATGTTCATGGACTAGAAGAATTAATGTTGTTAAAATATCCATATTATCCAGAGAAATCTACACATTTAATGCAATTCTCATCAATATATCAATGGAATTCTCCACAAAATAAAGGCAATCATAAAATTCATAAATACAAAGAATCACAGTAGCCAAAGCAATCCTAAGCAAAAAGCACAAATCTGGAAGAATCACAATACTTGATCTCAAATCATACTACAAAACTATAGAAATCAGAATATCATGGTATTAGTATAAAAAACAGACACATAGGCCAATTGAATACAATAGAAAAATCAGGAAATTAATAAACATAACTATGTCCAACTGATTTTCAAGAGACAACAAGAATAAACATTTGAGAAAAAACATTCTTTTCACCAAATATTGCTGGGAAAACTAAACATGCACAAGCAGAAGAATATAATTGGACCTTATATTTTATCAGTTTCAACTTAATACACACACACACAGACAAACAAAAGACCAAGTACAACTACCCCATTAATAATAGACACTTCTCAAAAGCAGTATGAATGGTATAAAGTGTAGAAAAAAATGTTCATCTCTAGACAATGGGGAAATTCAAATACATTGAGAATCCATCTCACCTCAGTCAGAATGACTATCAATAAGAAAACGAAAAATATATTCTGGTAAGGGAGAAAACCATCCATAAACACTGTTGGTGGGAATGTAAATTAGTACAACAATAATGAAAATCTATATGAAGATTCCACAAAAAACTAAAGATAGAATATCACATGACCCATTTACAATACTCTTTGTTATATACCCAAAGGAATTAAAGTCAGCATGCTACATAGATATGAACATTCCCCTCTTTATCATAGCACAATTCATAGCCAAGTATAGAATCAGCCTAGGTGGTTGTGATGAATGATTATTAAAGTAAATGTAGTATGTACATAAAATGGAATATTATTCAGCCAAAAATAAATCAGACACAAATATACAAGTATGGCATTTTTTCCCCTCAAAAGTTTTATCTAGGGGGAAATAAAGTAAACAAGGCTGTTGGGAGACTGTTAGAGAAATGGAAGGGGCCCAGGAGAGTGAGAGAAATGTAAGGGAGGGTAATGGAAGTGGGGA
Source organism: Urocitellus parryii (assembly GCF_045843805.1). NCBI lineage: Eukaryota > Metazoa > Chordata > Mammalia > Rodentia > Sciuridae > Urocitellus > Urocitellus parryii. Next base: position 124,635,730 of record NC_135539.1, on the reverse strand, counting down.
CATGATCAAAGCTTGTTATTTGTATGTGTGAATATGTCGCAATGAATCCCATTAATCTTTATAATTTAAATTTTCTTATAAAAAAACAACAAGAAATGAATCAAGGACCTAAATCTAAAACTCTAAACTATGAAACTACTAGAGGAAAACCTTCAAGACATTGGAAAAAGCAAATATTTTGGTAGTAAACCCAAGAACCCAGGCAATAAAGCAAAAAGAGTCAAGTATATATGCATAATAGAATATTCAGCCTTAAAGATGATGAAATCTTGTCTTTTATAACAAAATGCATAGAACTGGAAGACATTATGTCAAGTAAAATAAACAAGGCATAAAAGGAAAAATACTCTTGTGTTCTCACTTCTGGAGGCTGAGAGAATTGATTACATGAAAGTAGAAGAATAGAAGTCACCAGAGGTTAGGAAGGGGTGGAGGGTTAGAGTGAGAGGGTGGACAATAGCTACCCAAACACTGCTAGAGTGAAGTCTTTCTAATGATAGGTAGCTCAATAAGTCAACTATAGTCTAGAGGAGTTGATGATATATCTCAAAATAAATAAAGGAGGTGACACTGAAGTTTTCCAATACACGAGAGACAGATAGGCTAATTACCCTGATTTGATCATCACATGTTATATACATGTATTTAATTATAATACCTACCTCATATGTAATTATAAGTATTACAACCAGTTAATGTTAGAAAATACAAGGCAAAACATGCATACACAGTCTAAAGAGACTAACATCAGAACAAGATCCACAAATGACACAGGTTTTATTATTACCAGGTAGGGAATTTAAAATAACTGTTATTATATTTTAATGTCTCTAATAGAAAAACTAGACAACATGAAATAATAGAAAATTAATGTAAGCAGAGAGACAGAGTTGCTAAAAAGGGCTTATGCAAAAATGCTAGACACTAAAAACACTAACAAAAAAATGAAGAACTTCTTTGATGGGCTCATTAGTAGCCTGAACATGACCAAGGAAAGGCCAGTGAGTTTGAAGATAGGGCAAGTTAAACTTCTTAAACTAAAATGCAAAGAGAAAAAAAAAAATTCTGGGACAGGAAGAAGAGAATATCCAAAAGCTACCAGCAGGGGAATACAGAGAGTGAAACAAAGGAAGCATTTTAAGTAATAATGAACAAGTGCTTTCAAAATTAATTTCAGAGAACAAATCATAGATACAGAAAGTAAGAACACCAACCAGAAAAAAAAATAGTTCTCCAACAACATAAAAAAATCTATACCCATGAATATCATATACCAAAGAAAGGGAAAGAAACCCTTCATAGGAACACAGGCAGTGGTAGAGAAACACCTTACCTTCAGAGCAACAAGAGTAAGAATGATGTGAACATTTTGTTAAAAAAATGTGTAAACAAGAAGGTGCAGCTAAATAGTGTTAAAAACAACCCTAGGTTCCTTTATTGAGCAAAATCATCAAGCAAAAGTGAAATAAATATAAAAACTTTTTCCTGACACTCTCTGTTTTAGTCAACTTTTGTGTTGCTGTAACCAAAAGACCTGAAAAGAACAATTTTGGAGGAAAAAAAAAGTTTATTTGGTGCTCACAGTTTGAATGGTCTTAGTCCATAGATGGCTGGGGATCCAGCCATGGCAGAAGAATATGGCAGAGGAAAGCAGTTGGGTACATGGCACCAGGAAATAGAGGAGAGTTCTGCTCTCCAGAGACAAAATATATACTCCAGAGGCACACTCCTTCTTCTCCAGCCACACCCTACCTGCCTACCTTTTCCACCCTGTAATCCCTATCTGTGGATTAATTTTCCAACTAGGTTAAGGCTCTCAAAACCAAGTCATTTTAGCTCTAAAGTTTCTTGCATTGTCTCACACATGAACTTTGGGGGGATGTCTCCTATGGAAACATAACAACCTCTCCCCAAAACTAGAGAAGTCATCTCCAGCATACCTGTCCTGAAGGATCTGTCAAAAATGTTCTTCAGAAAATCATTTAAGTGAAATAAGCCAGACTCAGAAAGTTAAGGGTTGAATGTTTTCTCTCCTATGCAGAACCTGAACCAAACTCAGGAAAAAAGGGAGGAGGAATCCCATAAAAATAGAAGGGAGACCAGTGGAACAGAAGAGGATTTGGGGGGAGGGAAGAAGGATGGGATATGGGAGGAACAGTAGAATGAAATTGACAGAACTCTTCTATACACATATATGAGTATGCCACAGGAAATTTCACACACACACACACACACACACACACACACACATACACATAACTAATTAAAAAAAAAAACAAGATATAATTAGAAGGAAGATAAGTAAAGCAGAGAAAGAAGAATCCGGGGAGAAAGGAGCAGAGGAAAAGGGGGGAAAATACTAAGAACTGAAATGGAACATACTATATTTTATGATAGTATTTAAAAAGTCTTCAAGGAAAAAAGTTGATATGAATTAGAAATTCGGGTCCACATGAAGAAAAGTATAACACTGGGGAAGAAATAAACTAAAATAAACATTTTATTTTTCTTATTCCTAATTGTTTTGGAAGATAGTTTTATTTTTAATCAAAGGGGTCATACTATCAATAATATGTGATGTTTTAGCACATGAATAAGTGAATTGAATGGCATCTATACATCAAGTTATCGAGGATGGAATGGAAGAATTGATTACTCTCACAAGATCCCTACACTATACATGTTACTTCAAATAGGACTTATTATAACTCTAGAACAATCACTGAGGGTTATTTTAAAAATATGATTGACATAAGATAAAATAAAAAGGAATTTTAAGCCTTGTTTAATTAAAAGCAGAGAAGGCAGATAAAGGAGAGGAATAATGGCAAATGCAGTAACACTAGTTATAGGCATAATGAATATATAGTCTAATTATCTTAACACTAAATATCAGTTATCTTAACAATAGATCTTAATTATCTAAAGTTACCAAATTAAAGAGATTGTCAGATTAGGTTAAATAATAATAATAATAAAGACCCAATCTGATATTGTCAAAAAAAAAATAATCCACATTAAATGTGAATACTCTGATAGGGCAAAAGTAAAGGGTTGAAAAAGACATGCTATCATTATATCAATGTGCAAAGAAGCAGAAATAGATAAATTAACTTCACATAAATCAAACTTCAGAACAAGAAAAATGATTAGGAATAGAGGCATTACATAAATACAGAAAAGTAAGTCCTACAAGAAGAAGACAAAAGAGTTAAAAATATTTTGAACTGAATTAAAGTGAATATATAGTTTAAATATAACTTAAATAAATCTTAAGATATAGCTTTTATATTTTATTAAAGTAAAGGTACAGCTTAAACACAGTACTTACAGGAAAACATGCAGCATTAAATGCATATATTTTAACAATAGAAAGTGACAAAATCAACAGTCTAAGCTAACAACTTAGGCAAGTAAAGAAAGAATGAAAATTCAAGCCTATGGCAAAATGAAAAGAAAAACAAATAAAAATTACCAGAAATCACTGAAAATGATAAATAACAGCAGATAAAATCAAGGACATAAAATGCTTTTTATTTGAAAACACCAATAACATGATAAGTCTATACCCGACAAATCAAGAAAAAAAAAAGACACATATTACCAACATGAGTAATGAAAGAGGAATCACCACTACTGATTCTGTGGATGTTAGAAGGATAATAAAGAAATACTATGAAAACTCCATGCCTGCAAGATTGACAATTTAGATAAAATTGAAACAATTTCTTAAAAGAAACAAAGTACCAAACCCACACAAGAAGCTACAGTTAACATGAATAATTCTGTATCTATTGAAACATCAAAATCAATAATCATATTCCAAAAAGACTGCACCAGACCTAAAAGTTTTCACGGATAAATTTTAGTGAATATTTAAGAATAAAAAACACTAATTCTCCCCTATTTCTTCTGAAAATTGAAATAGAGGGAAACTTCCTAACACATTGGTTTATAACACTATTACCCTTGTGCCAAAACTAGATAAAAAGATTCCTGTAAAGGAAAACTACTAACAAAAATTTTTCATGAACAGAGATGCAAAATTTTTCAACAAAATTTGAGTACGTAGACTCCAAGAGACTCTATAACAAGAGTTATACAATAAGACAACACAGGATTTATTTCAAGTATACAAGTCTGTTTCAATGTTTTTAAACCTTTCAGTGTAATCTACCACATTAACAAACTGAAAAAGAAAATTATGATTATATTGCTAGAGGCAAAAAAAAGCATTCGATAAAAAACTGATTCAAGTAAAAAAAAAAAAACCCTCTGAACAAACTAAGAATAGCAAGAAACTACCACCACATGTTAAACAAGTGATCATGAAGCAAATCTTAATGGTTTCAAAGGTCACATAATAACAACCAAGGAACCCTGGAAAAGAGAAAAGAATACTTCATAAAAACTAGGAATATAAAATATTGATACAGTTAATTTTAACATAGCAAATTTTGTTTAATAAATTTGACAAATGTACCATAATAATGTGAAATATTAATAATAGAGAAAACTAGATAGAGAACACGAGTGAATTTTGCGCATTATCTTTATAACTTAAGTAAGTATAAAACTATTCTAAAATGAAAACTTTAGGGTTGGGGCTGTAGCTCAGTGGTAAAGTGCTTGCCTTGCATGTGTGAGGCACTGGGTTCAATCCTCAGCACACATAAAAATAAATAAAGATCCTGTATGTTAATGTACAACTAAATAAATACACAAAAAATAAAAGCTTATTTTAAAAAATATATTGTATTTTTATATATTTTTTATATATTCTTTACTAACTTGTCTAGAACAAATCTCTTTTTTAAATTGAAGAGAATTCTATAAAGACTTTGAAACTACTTTAGGTACAAAAATCCACCTGGTCAATATATGTCTTTGGTATTTATTAAGTTATACATTGTAAGAAGTGAATATTTCTAGGAGAATTAATACAAAGTTATTTAATAAAAGAAGTAAAAATAATTAAGCTAGATAGTACCCTAGAAACAGATGCTTGCAATTTGTTGTACCAGATCATTTGTGAGTTAAAATGTACATATTTTTCGTATAAACATAATTAGTGTAAAATTAAAAGTGAGCTCACAGAAATAATGAAACCTATTATATGTTGGAAATATGTGTGTGTATATATGTATATATATATTTAAGAATTTTTATAATATTTTCATTTCTTATATGATCTTTGGAGGTTGTTCAAAATTATTATGACTGTTGTTACTCTAGAACTAAAACCTTTGGGGACAGAGAAGAAAATAAAATATAAAATTCTTGTAGAAATTCTGAAGGCATTTCTTGTGAATTTAAAGTTTCCAGCAACTAAAATTTGCAGAACTGTCATTTCATCAATTCTAAATAGAATTTCAACACATATGGCTTCTAAAAATACATTTGCATGACTAAAAATATCTTCACACAACAGAAGCCATATTTATTTCAGATAGGAAAAAGAGGAAAAGATAAAAATATTATATATGTATATATATACACATACTATGTATATATATGTATGTATATATGTATATATAAACTTATTGCAAACCTACATTTGGAAAAAATTAACTTGAGTATCCTGAAAACAATGAAAGTTGTTTGTGAAGGCAAGTCATTGTATCTTCTAAGCTCTACTAACTCCCACGAAATTTTCCCTGGCTAGTTTGGTAGTTTCCCAAGGAAATCCTATTAAACACATCAAATTTCAAATCATGGGTGACAATGGACAACTGGTTTATTTCTATGGGGGTGATTATTAAGGCATTACACACACACACACACACACACACACTAAAAAAACAGATTTTAGACTCAGTATATGCTGAGCTTTAGTGAAAAAAAAAATAGTTGCAAAATCTATTACTTTGAAATAACGGGATTCTTATTGCCAACAACAGAATCTACAGGTATAAAATAGGGTTAAGGGATGCTAGACAGCTAACAAAAGCTTCAAGAAAATGAGAAAATAAATCCTGAAACTTCATACCTAGGCAATGGGCAACTACATTCAGATCTGTATCAACAAAAGAAAAAAATCACTGGCATTAAATGAGAAATGGAAATGGACCCTAGAATCTAACTACTGTTTTATTTATTTATTTATTTATTTATTTATTTATTGTTGTTGTTGTTATTTTGGTGGGGGTGGGTACTCGGGATTGAACTCAGGGGCACTTGACCAATGAGCCACATCCCCAGCCCTATTTTGCATCCTCCTTCCTTCCTTCCTTCCTTCCTTTTTTTTTTTTTTTTTTTTTTGAGATAGGATCTCACTAAGTTGCTTAGGGCCTCACTAAATTGTTGAGACTGGATTTAAACTTGAGATCCTCCTGTCTCAGCCTCCTGAGCTGCTGGGATTACAGACATGTGCCACTGTGCTGCTGGCCTACTGCTGTTTTTGTTTTTATTTTTATTTTTAAAGCCTCCAATATGCATGTTTCCAGGGATTAACTGAACACTCATGAACTTCTTAACATAGTCCCTTTAAATAAAATTGCTTGTTGGTTTGCCTCCTTGGAAAAGCAAAGAACATAGTACATTCCTTCCAGAATTTCAGGCTTACCTGATAAAGTTTTACATGTGCTTTATAGGCATTTTACAATGTGGGGCTTTGTTCAAAAAGTGAAAGGATATTCCAGAGATGATAGGCAACCATGAACATGAAAATGCCTATTACACTTGTTTGCTTTGCTCATGTCATATATGTTGATTTTGCTTTCTAATACTGTTTTATAAAATGGTATCTGGAAACCCTCTACCAGTGTGACTACAAAATACTATATACTAAAAGCAAGGAAATTGATACTAACCTGTAAACATTTTTGGATTTGTGGAAGCTTTAAACAGAGTACATGTAGTCAGTCAAATGCTGCTATCTTGGTTGATAAAATTATGTTAGCCAGATACTTGGCATAATGCTAATAGAAATTCTAATTATATTACTGGTGCATCTCATAAGGCTTGCTTATAAGGATCAAAAAATCACTGGGAAAAGACACTAATATGCTTGTGTCAGCATCACAGTATTAAAATCTATTATTGAAATTCTAAATTTTTGCAACATCTCTCTGTTTGAATATTGTGAATTCTGCATTGAGAGTTTGACCCATATATAAACACAGTAATCCAACTTTTGAGAAGGTAAAAAAGAAAAAAAAATCAAGATGTGAGTTGTGGTAAATTTCTAAATTAACTTTACTTTTTGGGACCTATTAGAAAGTTAAATTTTCTAAGTAGATCTTTCTGTCATAATTGTTACCATTTGCTCAGATTTTCTGCAAACTACAATGGGAATTTTTACATTTGGAAATAGAAAGTAATGGAAACCAGGTTATTTAAAAATGATTGTTCAGATTTATTGTTTGCCTTTCATCTCTAACACACATTTCATAGGCTTAAAAGAAAATCTTTGAAACTGTCAGTGACTATTTAAAGTAAGTAGCTTCCTAAATAAATGCCTTGTCAGTTTATATTAGAATTGCTTGCCTGATTAAAAAGGAGACAGTAATTAAGTGTTTGCCTGTTAATCTAGCTGTTATTTAGAAGTCATTAATGAAAATGGTTTATGGGTTCAAGAGGCATTCTATATTTAAATTAATTCTGTTGTTAAAAACCAGACTAGATTCACACAATATTCAAAATACAGAGAGATGTGAGCCACTGAATTAAAACAGACAATTGAATGAAGACTGCATCTTGCAAAGTCATAGTTTATATTTGTTTGCTCTCTTTTAATGTAATTTTATCTAAATATTATTGGTATTAGTGTTTATCAGAATATTTTTATTATTCTTGATTTGTTTTATTTTGGGAAGGCATAGAATTCTCCAGTACTAATAAATTTTATTTTGAAAAAAATTTAAAAAATACTGTATCTACTTTTGTATTTTATCTTTGAAAAACATCATAAGAAGTTGCTGAATATACTAACTGTTAAATGAAGAGATTTTTAGGTATAATGTCAAAAACACCCATCTTGGTCTTTAATAAAATAAAGGTTCTGGGAAAAATCGAAGGCTCTGGGAAAAACAGAACTGTCCGTGACATTGATTTCTAAGAGGTATGAGACTAAGGTGAAGACTTCAGTCAGAGTCATTACCTCAAATGCCACTTAGAATAGCTTTCTCTGACCTTCACAGGAAGCCCACCCCATTACCTCTCACAACTTGTTTCAGTTCCCTTATTATATTCAATTTGGCATTATTTATCCTTTAGTTCAATAGATTATCTAATGCCTACCTTCCCATTTATACTGTAGACTATGGGAGGCCCTAGAATACATCATGTCCCCTCATACCATATACTCTAATCCTGTTTTTGACAGTGTGTTCAGCTCTAGTCAATGAATATTTTAATGCTGGGTATATTATTGGATTAGTGGAAAATTATAATAAAAATCAGAGTGGGGGAAAGGGTAAGGGTTAATACCAAATATATGAGAACAGAGAACTTAGTTGGCTGTCAATGATTAGTAATGATTCTTCTTTAAAAGGGAGAGGAAGGCAAGTAGGAAAGAAGAGAGAGCAAATGATAAAAGCCTTTATCCTGAATAGACTGGGATATTCATTATTTTATACAATGACATCCTTAAGCTAGAACTAAGTCAACAAAAACTCACAATGTTACTTTGTTTAGCAAAGGGTTGTCATTTTGGCTGATAAATCATTTTGCCTGGCATAGTTTCTTGTCTTGCTGAGAAGTGTCATGACACAGGACAATGATTAATTTCTTGTATCATTTCACATTTCATTACATATCATGGGAAGAGGTGGTTTTTCTCTTTCACACACACACTCACACCCAGAAACAAGATTGTATTTATTTCTCAAATTACTTTTACAAAACATGAGCAAAAGTAAATTGGTAACATTGCAGAAACATATGAATTATTCCATCGCACAGTTTTCTTTGGTTTTATCAAAGTTCAGTGAGAGTCTCGTTTACAAATAATAGCTCTGCTCCAGAAGGCACTCCTGTCACAGGGACCACCGAGTTCCTAAATAATTCAGTGTCAAAATGACACATGTATTCCTAGGGAAGTCATTAAATCATGGATTATGTTTCTACATTCCTCCAGAAAATTGGTATCCTCTGTTGCTTTTGTTGAAGTTCAGTACTGGAGTGAAGGTGTGCAAATATGTACTGACATCATCCATGCTGCCCATTTCAAACCCTAGTAGAATCTTAGACATTCAGTGGGAACTGAGAGAAAATATCAAAAGAACATGTTTCTATATGGAATTTTCCCTCTTAGCAATTGGCCTTTCCATTCAATTGAGCTCTTTTAGATTGGGTAACAGCGATTCAGTTGAGTGTATTCTTGCTATAAAGAATTGTGCTAGAACTATCTATATACATATCGGGGCAAGGCATAGTCCCCAAATTCAATGACCTTCAATGAGGGAGGCCTAAAAACAATAAACAGGCACCTATGCCAGGTGCTTCCTGTAGAGTAGTTTGCAGGGACTTATCAAAGACCCCTTGGAAGAACCAATCTTTTATTGAGATACTAAGTAAAGGCTCTCCAAAGATATTAAACCAAACAAGGCTGCAATGTTAACAATGGAAAACTGTATGGATAAAAGACAATATGACATATTCAGAGAACTAAAAATAGGGTTCTAGCACTATATAGAAATATATGACATTTATAAAGCTAATACACTCTTTTGTACTTTATATTATGTTTATAATTTAATATCCACATGAACCCTACTGCAGCTGATGATTAAAACCATCACATTCTACCCCCATTTCACAATCAACTTATCAGGGACAAAAAGGGATTATGTGGTTTACCATATCCCACAGTTAAGAGGTAAAGAACTTTGCATTTGGATTCCTTGTATTCCCAGACATTGATTTATATTACTTAATTAGTTGTTAATTGGGGTGCAGGAAAATAACATCAGAAGGTAGGGACATTAAATTATTGAAAAAAATTCAAGCAATAGACAGTAATAGCCTGACTTGTAGATATTATACAGAAGAAGAGAAAGGAAGTAGCTATGTTTAGAATGGATTTATATAAATTATTATTTTGACAATGTATTGAATCAGAAAAAAAATAAAACAGAGAAATACATTTCAGGTTAAAGACTTGAGAAATAAAGTCATACTTTTTTTTTTACTGAGATGACAGAAATGAGTACATCTTTAGATATGTTATATTGAAAAGACATCCATGAAATTATTAGGGGAATAGATACACAGGCATAAGGACATATGGGATCTGGACCTGTATATACTGGCTATATGGGATTTAGAGCTAATAACAGTAAACATTTGAGGTGATTTAGAAGAAACAGTTCATTCATTTGCTCAATAAGTTTTTACAGAGCACATATTGTGTACTAAACTATTATCCTGGCAAAGTACAGTACAGTACTAAATGTGGTAGTGAAGCCCTGCTAATGGGGTGGGGATAATAAACAGCTTAATAAGTTAACAGGATAGTTAAGTTAGTAGGTAACAAGTTAGTAGGATCATTAGGTTGGTAGATAGTAATAGTCCATTAGTGCTGTGAAGTACACACAACAAGTTTGTGGTTTTGAAAATAAGTCAAAAGAGCTATGTAGATTCACAGCAAGTGATCATGGAAGGCATGTCTGTGAAGGAGACACCTGAAGTTAGAGATCTTTATTCATACTGAGCCTTGTAACATGGTTTCTATATGCCCTTGCCAAGTTATTGACCTCAGTTTCCTCAACTGTAAAGTAGGAGTGACAATAACAATGCTTATTATTTATCAAGGGAGAATTGAGTGAACTAATCTGTATACATCACTTAGCACAATTCCAATCCATAAGGCAAAAGTTCAACCAAGAGTGGTAATATTAACAATAAATGATAACTTCATTCTTGCTCTTTTACCGAGGTCACCAGTTCAGGAAAACATTTGAGTTTTCTCTGTTACTAATTGAAAATAGGCATTTGTCTTGCGTTCTCTCTATATAACTTCTCTGCAGATGTACAATGGCACTAAAAACTGGCTTAGAGTTTGGAACTTGGGAGCAGCAACTATAGGGCTCACCTTAAAAGAAGAACAGACAGCATAAAAGATTTGGAATCCAGAGGCATATTGTACATAAACTGGAATCCCTGATTATGAATAAATCTCCCTGTTATTATATTTTGTTGTTAAGTAAGCTCAAGTAAACCTTTTAATGTGTTTTCTAATGTCTTCGGTGGCAATTAGGCTTGTTATTCATTGTTTCAAAAGACCTTTGTGGTCCAGGATAATATGAATCACTTCCTTATTCAGCAGGTTGATAATGACTTCATTTCTTTTAAAGTATTTTATTTTTAAATTATTGATTGTTTTCTGCTTATAAGTAAAAACATAAGCTTGGCCTTTTTTACAAAGGGAGAAGTGGAAAAATCTTTGATTTTCAAGAAATTATTATATTTCAGATAGAAAGAAAGAAAATAAAAGATGGTTTGTTCAAAGAAAAATAAATTTAAGTCTCACATCTTCTTATGGTAGGGCATATACACAAATGTATGCAGGTAGGCTATGAATATAATCTCTGATCCAAATTTCTGTTATCCTTTTTTGGCAAGTGAAATATACCAGGTGAAAAATGAAGTCATTAAAATGGTTTTTCCAGAAATAAAATCTCTATTCACTGAAGTTGCAAATAGCAAAAACTTAGCTGTGATAATATTATGATTATATGTATATAATCCCAGGGAAATCAGATTCACATTGGAGTTTGCAAATAATCTTTAAAGTACTTGTTTTTTTTTCAAATTCTATCTCAATGATATGTAATAAATAGTCATAATTTTAAAGCTTTCATAAGGAGTAGCTTCAAATTTTTGAGAAAATGCATGAAACCTACAGATACACACACATGCATGAAAAAGTAATAATTCAATTTCAAACACCCACATAGTAGTATAAGTAAAAGAATAGAATGTTAGTATCTTTGAAGACTTAAAGTCTCATTTTGATCAAACAAATCTCTGACTACCACTTTTTGAAGGTAACAGCTAAACTATATCTAATTTATTTATATTTCTTTATATCTTAAAGTATATACATGTATGTATGAATATATAATTTGCATATTACATGAATATTTTATATAAATATTTTTAGTTCTGCATGTTTAAATTGCCATTTAAATTATATCATATTGCAGTACATTTCTCTGCAATTTGCTTCTTTCTTCTTAATTTGTTTATTAGATTCAACACTGTTAACTTAAGTAGCTGCAGTTTGTTCATCTCTCTTGCTGTATCTATTAATATTACATTATATACATTAAATACATGTATATAATACACAAGTATGTTATAATTTTTTTTTACATATACAAGTTGGTTCTAGAATTTTTTTAGTTTATTTACTATTACAAATGATGCTTCCAGGATAATTCTTATGTCTGCTATCACATATTAATAGAAGAGGAAACGGTAGATCATAGGATCTAAGCATTACCAAGTTTATTAAATAAGACACTTCACTTTTTTGCAAGATTGTACAATTCACACTGCTACTACCAGGGTGTAATATTTCCAATTGTTCCACTTCATTTTAATCCCTTAATGTTATTGATATTGGTATTATTTAGAAAAAGAATGCTTTTCCATCATATATATATATATATATATATATATAGAGAGAGAGAGAGAGAGAGAGAGAGAGAGAGAGAGAGAGAAAGAGAGAGAGAGAGAGAGAGAGACAGCGAGAGAGCACACGAGCGAGCTCTGTGGTCATAACTCAGTGGTTGAGGGCTTGCCTAGCACATGAGAGGCCCTGAATTAAATTTACAGTACTGTAAAAACAAATGAATAAATAATAAATAAATATGTAGATAAAAATTGTTTTGTTTTACATGTTTCATCTTATAAAATATATCATTTTATAATATATTACTCTGCATATATATACATATTCCTCTCCATATATTTGCATACACATATATATACACATAAATTTATATAAGAAATATATTGACACTTTATATGGCAAATATTGGTTTTAGGTATTTGTAAACTGAGCATGTTTTGTAACTATTCAGGCCTACCATCCTGTCAAAATTAGGCCCACTGGATTTTGTCCTCAATTTTCAAGGAAGGCCTCTTTCTGCCTAATGTCATCTTTTACCTATTGTCCTATTTTCTTTCTCATAAGCAAACCCATTCAAGTTACTTTCAAGTCATTGGCATCCACCTTTTATCATTTCAAAATTAGACCTAATTCATCAATCACCCCAAACAATGATTACTAGGCTTATTATTATTATTATTGTTATTATTATTATTGATACTGAGGCTTGAATGCAAAGGTACATTACCACTGAGTTAAATCTTCAAACCTTTTTTTCTTATGTTTTATTTTGAGACAGGGTCCCACAAAGTTCCTGAGGCTGGCCTTGAACTTGCTATTCTGCCTCTGCCTCCTGAGTTGACGGGGCTAAGCTCCTTAATTTCTTTGATGTTAAATCCAATAGACATTCTTCAGCACTTATCTTTCAAAATGCTTGGGATATACTATAATATGGATTATATTTAGGACAACTCACTGTCTGAAACACTCCTTTGTTAGCTCCTATGGATCACTTTTCACATGGTTTCCTTACTATTCCTTAGTCTTGCATTTTCAGTCTCTCTTACTGGTTTATCCTAAACAAACACTCGGTATTAGGCTTCCTGAAGTCAGAGGTCAAAGTTCCTCTCTACTAGCATGTCCACCCATATCCAATAATCCCATCTGCACACATTCCAATTTCCTAGCCATAAGGAGAGGACACACACAGTCATATTATCAGGTTTGAATATTCAACTATTTACTCATTTCCTCAGAGGTGATTTCAACATATTCTCTCAAGATTACACATGTTCAAAATAAGAAATAACCAACAAAATTTCTTACTCCACTTTTCCTCATCTCAGTGCATAGCAACAGTTTCCATCCATTCAACCAAGCCCATTTTACATTCAATATGATATCATCATTTCTGTCTTTTTTTTTTTTTGCTTTCTCCTTTTCTTGCCCTTTCTCTTCCTCCATTTCCATTGCCTACACACACACACACACAAAAAAAAAAAAAAAAAAAAAAAACCTGAATTTTCACCTTAACTTCTGCTCACATCTAGATTTCCAACCAGTCCTTTTACCACAGTAAAACTAGGGACATCTATTCAAAACCCAAAATCCAAACTTGCTCCTCTGCCCATAATTTCCTTGCATGATTTCAATGACTTATTGCTTCCAGGAAATATTTCAAACTTGTGAGGAAGTTTATAGGCTCTGCAGAGTCGGCGCCTTCCCAGCATCATTTCCTACCTCATCCAGGATGTTCCCTGCTTTCTGTGATCTGGTCAGGGAGATAGCCTTTGGCTTCCACCAAACCCCAGGGCATTCACCATACTCTCCACGTCATGGACTCTTCTCCTTCACACTTCTATTAATGACCAACTTCATTTTCTCAGAGACATCTTCCCTGGTTTCACTAACAAGGTCTATTCAGCCTATTTATGTTCTTCAAGACCCAAGAGCTGTATCTGCCATCCATAGGGCATTTCCACCTTGTTATAACTTTAGCATTTTGCTGAGTGGCATGATGTCAGGGACTGTGCATGAAGGGCCCCTCAGTAAATGTTCCCTGAATGAATGCATACCCTAGTGCCTACTGTGCCCTTGCTCTCCCCAACCCCATACTTTTAATATTTATTCACCATTATATTATTGATGAAGAGTAATCTCCTTAGCAGAAACTCTATAATCCTAGTCAAATTTTAATATTAAAGACATAAATGCACATAATGAGCATTTAGATTGACATTCAATTTTCTTCCTCTTTTTCTCACAGCTTTGTTTCTTCTTGACTACTGTCTGAAGCAGATTGAATCGGCACTATAATTAAAAATAAAAGTTATGCGACACCTACAGATACAACTTTATCTGGAGCTAGAAACTCAACTTTTGTATGACCTAGTTCAGCAGAAACAGTGAGCAATATTCTGAGTCTATGAGCCATTTACAATATAACACTAGACCTATGTGTATTCATTTACTCACACACCAATTTACAGTAAATATTGCTACTACTGATGACATTGTTCCCTTCTTTCTTGTCCTTAGAAACAGAATAGTTTAGCCATTAGGCACAGATTCCTCGAGTAGGATTTCCTCCGGTTTATGTCATGACTTAATCACTTATCTGCTATGAGATATAGGGCAAATTACCAAACTTTTTTTGTCTTCATTAAATTGTTTATAGGATTGGATTGATGATAATCATAGGCACTTACATTTTAGTCTCAATTTTTAAATACAAAACTTGGAACTTTGACTAGGACCAAGTCTTGAGTTATAGTTTATCTCCTGCTGGGCTTCCTGTTTTCTTCCTGTTCAATGGCATATACTTACGAATTCCTTAAAAAGTAGTTTTATAAAAATGAGACAAACTTCTTAAATGTTTAGTTTTATAAGGTAATTGATGTTTCTTAATATTTCAGTTCATTTGAGTTGTTTATTTCTTGGTAACACTGTCTAGTTGCTACATACTTCATTAAATATATTAAAAACATACTAAGAGTTTAGAGAGATGATATTTTCCAATTTGACATTTCCTTTCTGTTGAAAACTTCAACCTCAAGGAAGGAAATTTTTCATTTTCATTTTTCTCTGAGGTCCCTAAGGATTTGGACATGCAGGTTATGAAATTAGTCTCACTGGTCCAGGGTGACTATTTGAAATTTCCTTTTTAATTATTTCTCAAATTAAAATCTAGAATAACTAAAAGAAATATATGAAACCACATAGCACTCAATGCAATGTTTTGTAATCATGAAATATTAAAAGAGTTTTTGTAGTTCTAATGTTGTATTTTTCCATGTCGCAGCTTTTCCACCTCTTTAATAAAATCAGCTAGTTTTTGATATATTTCAAGATTGAATTTCTATCCAAAATGAGTGGATATCATATTTCATAAATAATTTGACAAGAAATTTTACATAATCTTCTAGGTCAAACTGACAGGATGAATATGTATCAAGTAAACTTACTTGTGTGTGTTTTCAGCCTTTCTATAAATATTTTCAGTCTCCCTTCAGGGCAGATATTGCATCCGTTATGTGCATAAGGCTATTTTATTCAGTCCCTGAGTTTACTGTATAGTGTCACTTATATTGTAATAGCATTTGAAGTTTTATTCTTTATTCTATTTCATCTATATGAATGTTTATCTTAGTAAACATCAAATTCAGATATTTGCCTTTGGAAACTACTATGCTACATTCAAAAGTCCACACTAGGTATTATTCTCAAAATTGGAGATATAATTAAAGTCAGTATTTTAATATTTAATAGTAAGTATTTAAATTGCATCCATTTTTTTTAAATAATTGACCTTTCCTGGCTAAGGGAATTCTGTTCTTTGACTCAAGGTTTTAGAAGAGGAGATGGGAAATGGAGAAGATGGATGACTGACAAGGAGTTCAGCTGAGCTTTGGGCATCACAACCAGTTTCTATTTATATCCACTTAATTATTTTACTTTAACTATAAATATAAGTGGTATTTATTCTGGTTTTTATAATTGTATATGCTTTTTACTAGAGCCCATGCCATTTCCTAACCATTTAAGTATCAAAACTTTTTAATTTAATGAGCATTACAAAATAATTCTCTTAGGAGTACTCTAATTTGCATGGCTTAAAAGATTGGTAGATTCAATTTAAATTTGTGTTCTCAAAACAAAAAACAAAACCCAATTTAAAAATTGGTCAAATAAACAGACACTTCTTCAAAGAAGAAAAACAAATAACCAACAAATATATGAAAAAAAAATGTTCAATATCCTCAGCAATTAGGGAAATGCAAATCAAAATTACACTGAGATTTCATGTCACTCCACTTTTGAATGGCAGCCATTGAGCATACAAACAGTAACTGCAGGAGAGGATGTGGAGAAAAACACTTTAAAGATATTGTTGGGATCATAAATAGATACAACCACTATGGAAATCCATATAAAGTTTCCTTTAAAAAACTAGGAATTGAACCACCATATCACCCAGCTATAACACTCCTTAGTGTTTATCCAAAAGAATTAATTTGCCATACTACATAAATACATGCATACCCATGTTTATAACAACACAATTCACAATAGTTGGACTATGGAAGTAGACTAAGTGTCCATCAATAGATGAATAGATAAAGAAAATGTGGCATATATACACAATGGAGTTTTATTGAGCCATAATGAAGAATGAAATAATGTCATTTGCAATGGATGAAACTTGAGAACATAATGATGAGTGAAATAAGCCAAACTCAGAAGGTGATCAATGCTTTCTCTCATATGTAGAAGCTAGAGAGAATAAAGGAAAAGAAGGATGGAGTGGGTGGGAATCTCATGAAAATCAAAAGAAGATCAGTAGAGATCAAGGAAAGGAAGGAGGGGAGGGAAAGTGGGAATACTGGGGAATATTGGCCAAATTATACTCTTATATTTTGTGCATGTATGAATATGTAATAATGAATATCACTGTTATATACTATTAAGATGCACCAACTTAAAAAGTATGGAAAAATGTGTTTTCAATGTCCTAAAACATTAAAAATGGAGTTTATGGCAGATTTTTTTAAAATATAGGAAGATGACTTCGTATAAGCTACTTAAAATTGTACTTCAATTTTCTCATATCAAAATGCACTGTTATTCGCCTGCTTATTCAAACTTATTAATAAAAAGTTTAATTCATATTAAATATTTTTTCATGGGGATAAACTATTTCAAAATGTATTATCACACATGATAGCAGATATCCTAGGAAAAGCTCTGACCCCAATTTTATGATGGATTTAATAAGCTTATTTCTTAGGTTTGATCCAATACAAGTTTAAAATGAAAATATTTATTCTATTTAAAATATAAATCTGGAGGTTATTATGTTAAGTGAAATAAGCCATGCACAGAAAGACAAATACCACATGATTTCAAACATTATGTGGATTTTACAAAGTTGATCTTGCAAAGTCAAAAGTTGGAATAGTATAGAAAGATGGAGGGGTGGGAGAAAGTTGACCAATGGATACCAATTTACAGATAGGTAAGAGAAATGAGTTTGGGTATCCTACTGCAGAGTAGAGTGAGTACAAACAGTGATAGTGCATTATATTTAAAAAAAAAAAACTAATAGAAAAGAACTGATAAATGAGGAAATTAATATGCTTAAGAACTGATAAATGAGGAAATTAATATGCTTACCTTGATTTGAACATTGCATAATGTATACATGTATTAAAACATCATATGTGAGTCAACAAATTTACATAAGTTTTTTAAGATGAGGTCTTGCTATGTTTCCCAGACAGTCCTTGAACTGGAAATCTTCTTGCCTAGCTTCCCAAGTAAGTGGGATTAGAGGAAAGTGCCACCAAATCCAGCCAGTTTTCATGTGTCTAAAATTTCTTATATAAAGAATGTGTCAATGGAGTTTTATTCAGCCCTCAAAAGAATAAAATTATGTTATTTGCTGATAAATAGATGGTTCTGGAAAATACCATGCTAAGTGAAATAAGCCAGACATAGAATGTCAAGGGTTAAATTTTTTCTCTTAAATGTGGAAGCTGGGGAGATATATAAGGAAAAAATAATAAAGAAATCTCATGAAAATAGAAGGGAGAAAAACAGAGTAGAGGAAAGGAGATTCAGAGGGAGTGAAGGAGTGTAGGCATGGGAAGTACTGGGGAACAGGATCTACCAAATTGTGCCCTGTTCATGGATGAATATGCCACAATTAATTGCACTTTCATATATAATTATATTAATTATAATAGTAATAATAATAATAATAACAAAAGAGAGATCAATAGAGTAGAGTCAGTGGATTGAGGGAGGGTGAGGGAAAGGAAAGGGAAGGTATTGGGGAACAAGATGAATCAAATAATGTTATGTGCATGGACTAACATGGCATAATGAATCACACTATTATATATAATTATAATGCACCAATAAAAAACAATGTGCTTGATTCTAGGGATGTAGAATATTTCCCCTCAGTGCATTCAAAACACAAACGAAAGAAAACTAGTTGTTCCAATATATATAACTCATAAATGTTCATAAAAAACTTCTTCAGGAATACTCTAGAAACATCATCTCACAACTTAAATGGAGAATTTAGTAAGAAAATATCAATTAGATAAAGTTGTATTTGACCTTCTTGACTATATATTGGTATCAAGAAAACAGATTTCTTATATGAAGAATAGAGTGATAAAATTAACATAATACCATATATTTTACAAGTAGTTAATACATTTTATATGAATTTTAATGTGTTATAAAGTCCAACATAAGCCTGGCATAGTGGCACACACCTATAATCTAAACTCAGAAGAATCAAGTTCAAGGTCAGCCTCTACAAGTTAGCAAGACCTTGTCTCAAACTAAAAACATAAAAAGGGCTAGGAATGTGGCTCAGAAGTTCAATCCCCAGTACCACAAAAAATAAAGTCTGACATAAAATATGTGATATTTTGTTTTTGAAACAGAAGCACAACGTCTATTTTTTTATAGTCAAATATGAGACCGACGTTAAGTTTTGCACAATGTCAGATAGTGCTCTCTCTAAAAAAGAGAGTGGATGAAGTCTATTATTTCTTGCTGACCTCTGAGCAGAGCTCTGAACTTTGCATTTTCATTTATGTGCAAAGTAGGGGCATAGAGAATTCACCTTAAAAGTGAGGTTACAGGAAGCAGAAGATTGGGAGACTACAAAGGGCAGTGTTCCTATCATGGGAACACCCTGAGAAGGTTTGCACCTCAACTTGTGAAGAGAAACTATCATTTGAGAAAATGAACAGGGACAAAATGTTCTGTTACTGAATATTTTTAAATCTACATGTGTGTACTTTATACTATTTGCATTACGCGTGCTGAGGAAAATTGGCACAGCAAATAAACTCCAATGATTTGTTTTACAAATAATTTATAGAATTTAAGATTTGCTAAGATAAAACAAGTAAGATTTTGGTAATGTGAAATGCAAAGGTGCCAAGTGATGGGTAGTGCATCTTCATCCATTTTGTATCCAAGAGTTGAAATCTGGTGCCAATATCATAGACTGATATGGCTAACTGAATATTGCTGCTTTTATACCATTAATTACATAAAAATATGATACAAAAGTTAAATTACCTCTTGATGGGAACACAAATTATTCCCATATGTCAATTCAATAATGAAGATATTTTTATCTCCAACCTCCCCCATTCCCATACTTAAAAAAAAATCTTTATCATAGTGTAGTTATTGGATTATTTGCATTAGGATTACTGGAAATTCATGTTAAAATGTATTTTCTTAGACTTCTTGAGTCAAGTTATGTAGTGAAAGGGTCCCGGAGTTTATATTTTAAAAATATTTTTCCATATGACTTTTATGCATATTTAAGTTTTATTAACCCTTACTTTTGCATTCAAGTATTCCACTGTCACATGAAAACCCCAGTGCTCTTGAGAATAAACAGGCATTCCCCCATAATAGTTTCTTCAGTTTTTGTGAGTTACTTTACCTAATTTTCTCCCCAGACTCTGGAGGATATGGATTTCTAGATTAAGAAAGTTTTACTTGACAAAGAGTTTACAAAACAGAAGAAAACAGTAAATTAACTTCAAGATTTATCTAATGTGGATTATTTATTTATTTATTGAGGCTAGCTGCCCAAGCTAGCTTCAAATTCAGGATCATCCTATTTCAGCCTCCCAAGGAACTGGGAGTATAAGGGGCGGATCACACCTGGGTAATTTGTATATTTTTGACCTAATTAGGGACAAATAATTTAAAATGCCTCTTTTTGCCAAAACTGCAGACCAAATACAGATATGTTTTTAAAGAATAAAAGAAGAAATTAGCCCTATCATGCAAATGACCTTTTTTAAAAAAAATTTAGTAATAACAGCTTTTCCATTCATGCACAATATGTTCTGTATACTATAAGTATGGTCTGAAAATAAATAATAACTGAAAATGTCAAGTGATAAATATTTTACTTTTCAGAAATTACAATAGAATACATGGCATTGTATATCATAAATAGTATAATTTAAATTCATTTGTTACCTCCATTGTGTTTGAATTGTATTTACAGAGAAATTAGATTACATTGTGACTCTAATGCTCAAAGTCAATCATTGTTTTATTTAGTACTCACTTTAGAAATCCTGATTTGTCAGACTTCGTCAGCATACTAAATACACTTCATGGTATAATTACTGCCTCTGTATGTTTTCATATAGACTGGCTTTTACTCTTCCTTCACATACAGTTTTATTATTTTAATTTGTTTTTTTTTTCATTGACAGGCCAATGGATATTTTTTTCCTTTAGTATTTAATCAACTTATTATCTTATAAATATTTTCTCATTAAATTGAACTTTTAAATGCTCATTACAAAATACAAATAGGAACAGCCTTTCATTTCCATGTTTTAAATATATAAATATATAAAGTTTATATAAATATAAATATATAAAGTTTATATAAATATAAACTTCTCATAGTTTCTATAGAAGCATTTCACAAGGATAGTTTTAGTAGTCACCAGATTAAGATCCCCACAACAGGTCTGTATTATGTGCAAAGTTACGTCTCTTTGCTAATAATTAATATCCCAAATTTATTAAACTATTGTTCATAGAAGAAGCCATATTACTTACAGTATTTTTGCAACACTAGACCCCACATAAAAAGCAGAGAATCTATTTCCAGATCATAGCAGCTGTAGAACATGGTAGTTACATTACACATCCAGACTTTGGAGCCCGAGTCCAATTCTCAGGTCTTGTCCCCACCTCACCTCAGATTCTGCATGTATAAAATGGAAAAATACCCACCATAGGTATATCTAGGATAATTGTTAGTTAACAGCTTTTACACAGGAAAAATAATGTCTGGCTTATGGTAATGGGTACAAAGTGTTTGTTAAATCAATCAGTATATTAGCCAAAAAACAGTAAATTTGCCACACATCATAAACACTACCTGCAGAGACCTTTCTTAAACAACACTGTATTTACAAGATCCAATGTGTTCAACATAACTTCATCTGATTATGGATGATTAAAGATGAAAGGAAATGAATTAAGATGAAAGGAAATTAAGATGAAAATATTTTGATGGTATTAGATCCTCTATCTCTACAGAAGGCATGAGGCAGTGATAGAAAAATTTTTCTGCAGGAAAAAAAATGATATTTACATGGAGACATAAAACCCAAGTAGAACTTTGCCAACTTGTGTAACTTGATACATGTATACATGTGCATATTCATTTCTTTAACACACAGAGTAACAGAGCCACAATACAGATGGGTAGGATAATTGTAGGATGAATTCCAGCATCTTCAGCCAAAAATCAACCACAGCACCATCATGAATTGAAAGCTGCTAAAGGAGCATTCTAACTTGATAAAGTATCAGGAGTCCCATGAAGCTTAGAAGAAATTTAGCTAGCTATGGAGATAATTGGTCAGAAAGCTTTCTAAAAAAACAAATTATTCTTAAGGATGAGTGGCTGCTGCTTAGGCATTTTAAGACTTTTTATTTTTTTATGGTACTGAGCTATATCCCCAGCCTTTTTTAAGTCAAGTCAGGGTCTTGCTCAATTGTCCAAGCTTCTCTCAAACTTGTACTCCTTCCGCCTCAGCCTCCCAAGTAGCCAGTATTATAGTCATGCAGGAGAGCAGAGCATAACTGGTTGAAGATTTTAATAAACAGAGTTGGAGGCAGTGCCATGTGTAAGAGGGACAAAGAAGAGCAGCTGTGTACACATGTGACCCCCAGCAGACTATGTCCCCGCCTTCAGAATCTTTTATACCTCTTGTAGAGAAACAGACCACATGAAATAATCTAAGGTTTCTAGAATCAGTCTACCTGCATATTATATCAACCTTCTCTTAAATTATAGTATATATTTAAAATTTAAAGAAAGAAAAGTTAAATTCATTTTTGAACTCTTTTAGTAAAGGAACATTAATGACTTCTTATGAAATGTGTGATTTATGCTACTTCCTACTTTCTCTGGATAAAGGACAGGTTTTTTTTTTTTTTGTCTATTATTATGGTCTCCAAGAAAGAATAAAATACTTTCATACCTCTGCTATTCTCATACATATTCCAGTTTAATAGTGATTTATTTAATGATAATGTTGGCCAAACCTTTGTAATTGAGAGGAATTTGGCAGAAGTTAACAGAGGATTATAAATATGGTAATAACCAAATTGTTATACGGAATACATATATGATGTTGTAATGAGAAAAAGAAAAAAAAAGTGTGTCACATTAGATTGGATAGAGAGAAAGGATGGGAGAGGAGGGGAGGAGAAGGGAGGATAGGAAGGGCAGCAGAATAGAATAGACAATATGATTGATGTATGTACATTCCATGTATGTATAATATGTCAAATTACATTCTGCTGTCATGTATGACTAAAAAAAAAATAAAAATTTAAAAAAAAGAAAAAAATGCAATCAGAAGCTAGAATGACCAAAAAGTAACTGGATAAAACACAGAAATTTGTAAAAAGCACTTGGGCCTCCAAATGTAGCAGCAGTAATTTAAAAATTCTGATTGCCTAGTTAAATATAGGCACAATGTAAGTAGATGATACCACAGAACTACTCCAAAAGTATTATATTAATAGAAGTAGTCTTCCAAAGTAGCTAAGCAAATATTCTCAAGTTCTCAATGCTACCCAGACCACATGTAAATATAATATTTAAAAAGAACACTAAAAATTTAGGATACTTTCACGAGATAGGCCAGGGAGATAGCAGAATATACAATCAGATAAAGACTGATTTATAATCACATGGCTTTCAGGTAGGAAGGAGGGTTAGTAACAATCATAGCCATTTTAAAAATTCTTTAGAAGCCATTAAGTACAGTAAGGACAGATTTACTTTGTGTGATAACAGAAGTTAAAATAAGTGCTATAAGGAAGTACATCATATAAGAAAATCACACTCAAGTTATCATTTTAAAGAACATGAAAAGTTTTTAAAATTCAAAAGTCTTCCTCCAGGGATTCACTACATGGTGCAAATCTAAATGCTGAATACTGGGAATCGCCTACTGAGTGGGCAGATATCAATAAGTGATCTCTCAGTTCCTCAGAGATCCCAAGTATAATTCCATGCCCTGTCCTCCTAGTATTGGAGAATGCCAATGGAAATTGTTAATCACCAGCACATCTCCAATGTTAACACTTGTGAAGATCAAGTGAATATTTTTCTGAGAAATATTCAGATTCATTGAAAGGTTTATATGAGATGTTTAGATATCTCCAAACTAAATGTTATATTTAATTTAACATTTTGGGCATCAGGTTTCCTGCTAAAAAATATTTGCTACAGATACAATATCTGAAAATGTTTATTTAAAATTCCGGATCCCTTTTTTACTTTTATAACTAAATCTAGAATATCCAATAAACATTGTTCTGATGACTGACATTAAAAATTACTCTAATTTACTGTAAATCTTGGGCACTATTTCTGGCATTTAATTTCTTATATCACAAATAAGAAACTGTAAGGTGATATGGTGGGAAATACAAAAGCAAAACTATAAAACTTGCCCCCAAAATAAGAAACAAGAAACTGTTAATATACATATATTTAAAAAACATCTTGAATATAACTAAAAAATCTACATTTTTTTTACTATAGCAGCTGATTATTTTTATTTTTCCAGTTCTACTTATGATAGAAAAGTTAGTATAGGATCTGGTTTCCCACTAATAACAGTAAAAGCTTGACAAACTATACAAAAACCGTTAGCAGCGTGGAAAGAAACCAATACAGGACTGTAATCCTTAGGAATAGGAAAACACAAAAGGTGAGTCCCATTTGACCTAGGATTTATTTCTGAAGGTATTTTTCAAAGTGCTGCCTGTGGATTTAGAAAACAACAGAGAGCATCATTATCACATGGTTACAAAACAGGGAATGTTAAGAGAGATGGGGTTCAGTGGCAGGTTACGTGGAGAGTGAGTAGTAGAATAGAAACCCAAAAAATCTGAGCAGAAATTTCAGAGACCTCCCAATACTGAAAGAATTTGAGGTTCAAACCAGCCAGCAAGAAAACACTGTAGTGGACAACACAGTTCAGCTGACTTCCTGAAAAGGCCAAGTCCTAGAGATAGGAATCATGTCACAGGAGTGAAGGTCATGCTCTGGGACTACAAAATCACTGGCAGAGATCTTGCTTACCAAAGCTGAAGAGCAGGCAAGGTGACCTTCAACTGTTGCCAGAACCAAACTTAACACTCTTGAAGATCACTAAAGAAGGTATAACTAAAAGCCTTATGGAGGAATTAAAATAAAAAAAAAAAACATAATATAAAACTAACTCATTAATCCCAAAATCTCACAGATATAATATTGAGTGAAAAGGCACAAATTGTACATGCTGTCTAATTCCATTTGTATGGAGTTTTTAAAAAATTAGTTCAATTCATTACAGGGAGAGAAGCCTTGTTGGTCACTACATTGAGAGTGCTAGAAATGTTCCAAATATTGATAAAATGGTGGTGATGAGTCAAAGGGTTTTGAAAATTATGAAGCAGGTCAATTAAGTTACACTGAAGAAAAATAAAAGTCAACGATTGTGTACAAAAGAGTTAGCATATTTGGCAAGCCTAACTGCTACTTATCAAAGTCCTGTGTAAGAGGTTGGCCCCTGGCTGAAATTTGGAGATTGGCTTTGGTTGTCTCTTCATCATTCTCCTAGAACTGACAAGTCTCACTATGCCTAAACTGTTTGTATATACACTATGGTTTATGAGGTACACCTGCTTTCCTTCTGGGAGTCTGGAATTATGGTGTGTGCCAGACACAAGCTGCCTACATGATCAACCTTCAGTAGAAATCCTGGATGCTGAGTCTTTGATGAGCTTCCCTGGTAGACAATATTTTCCTGTAATGAACCATAATCATGAACATAACTAGGAGTTTAGTCCTGTGACTCATTCTAGTGAATTACCCAATTCACTAAAGTATTTCAAGACTCCTGCCACAGGAATGACATCAGGAAAGTCGTTTTTGTTGTGTGTGCATATGTGCATGTTTTAATAGAGTTAACATTTAAAGATGTAATAGCTCTTTCTATTCCAATTTCTATCTCACTTTCCTTCCCTTGGAAAGAGAGACCCTGCGTTGGGTGAAAGGATGGCTCAGTAGCTGATGCCTGGTTTTGAACTTGAAATAGGCACTAGGATGTCCAAATGAAGTTTGCAGTGGCCCAGATTGAGCAAGGATACCACAAGGTACAGAACTGAGGAAGGGAGTGTTGATAATGGCAGTGGTGGAAGATTTATTAAAATACAAAAGGTCTAATCATATAACTAGATCTATAAAGAATAAAAACGATATAGATTCATCACCTTCAAAAAATGAGTTAAAAATACAGAAATGGTGAGAAACAGTAGGTACCTGGTTATCAGGTTTGAACTGAAGATGACAGTGTGAATTCATTACCTTTAAAAGAGAGATTTATAGAAAAAAAAATATATATATATGAATTCATGCACGTGTGCGTGCACACAAACACACACACACGTACACACACAGCTTCTGGGTGTGTCTACTGAAGTGACAGAGAACAGTGAAAAATCAATGACATCAGGAAAACTTAGCACCAAGATACTGGTTTCTATAAACAATTCTCCACTAACAGCTATGAACCTCCTTGGAGAAGTGGCCAATTCCTGGGTTGTGAGTTAAAAAAATTATGGTCTTAGAACATAAGTTTTTGCTAAAAAACAGAGACGTTCTCCAAGTATATGTAAATAATTAAAAGAAAAAGTAAGTCAATCTGAGAGGACTTCCACTATTCATACTAACAAATGAGGATCAAAATAAATGGCTGCATAAATCGGCAATGTCCAATTGAACAAAACCAGAAAAAATACAAGTCCCTACTGACTTAAATTAATATGTGAGTATATTGAAAGTATGAAGAATATCCTTCTCTTAACATTCCTTTTCATAAAATTATTAGTAATTTAAAAAGGGATAACTTTAAGATGAAGTCAGGTACACACCACCCTCAGCAAATCATCAGAATTAAGATCACTGGTACTGGCCCACAATGACGTCAAGTACCATCTGATAGGATAGAGTGAGAAAATATAATTATTTCTGCCAAAGCTGTAGAATTTTTGTCTGGTCATAAGGAGTTATTAAACACATCCAAATTGAATGGCAATTCTAAAGATTAATATTTTTTTTTAAAAAACATCATATATATATATATATATATATATATATATATATATATATATATGAAGGACCCTAGTGAAAATAAGATATTCCTTCCTGTAGAGCATTTACTTCATAAAATTTAATATGTTGATATATTTAAAAGCTAAAAAGCCCCTTACCAACATTACAGACTAAGGGATGTCATTCTCAAGGATCTGGGAGCCATCCCTTTAAAATGTACCCATCAATGACTATAGCTCCCTATCTCTCAGCTTCTATGGGAGGGTAGAAGCCTAACTGATTGTGGAATGCACCTCAGTCTAAGATGTAAAATCATCTCCTGTCATAAACACATAAGATCTGACTATAGATAACAAAAATTTTAGAAAATAAATCCATAGGTAAGGGGCTACTATGGTATAAAGCCCACACAATTGACTTTCCTTTGAATAGTCAACTAGCAAACACAGATGGTCACTCCTATATTCAAATGCATTTAGGATATACTATAGGTGACAAATCCTGCCTTAGAGTTCTCTTTCCTGAGAACTAATTATTCATTATGGAAAAACATGTATATAATGTTTTATATGTACTCACTACATAAGAGGGTAATTTTCTTCTGTCTTTATGATTGTAGTAGTGTTATTCTATGATTTGACATGTACTCAACAAGAAGCAGAAATTATTTTTTTTCTCTTGTAGTTTTAGGAAAAAGTTTTCTATGTTGGGTGGAGATTTTAGACTTCTATTTTAGTCAGCTCTTTCACCCCTGTGAAGAAAAGATGTGACCAAAAGATATGAAAAGAACAATTTTAGAGAAGAAAATGTTTATTTGGCTCACAGTTTCAGAGTTGTTAGTCCATAGACAGCTGATTCCATTGCTCTGGGCTCCAGGGAGGCAGAACATCATGGTGGCAGCACATGACAGAGGAAAGTAGTTCAGGACATCACAATCAGGAAGGAGAGAGAACCAGAGAGAAAGAGGAAGAGAGGAGGAGAGAGAGAAAGTGTGTGTGTGTGTGTGTATGTGTGTTCCATTCACCAGGGACAAAACATACACTCCAAAGGCATGACCCCAATGACTGAACTCTTCCAGGGACACGCTACCTGTAGCTTACTGTTACCACTCAGTTAATCCCTATCAGCAAGTTAAAACTCTTTTAACCCAATCATTCCACTTCTAAATTTTCTTTCATTATCTCACATATAAGAGATTTGGGGGACACCTCTTATCTAAGCCATAACAAGTCCCCAAGGCAATCTGGAAAATAGTTGATTTGTAATCAAAGTGTTAAGATCATGAAAGCAAATGATGAAGAATTTATCTAGACTGAGGTAAATGAAAATGGCAATAAGACAAAGTGAGAGTCTAGACTGTATCCTTCTAATTGAGAAAAAATACTGGGAACTGTTAATTCAATGGAGGCTAAGTATTAGATGTTCATAGTGATGCTAATTTTCTTATTTTTAAGATTATATTCAAGAATGTGAAAATATTAAAACATTTATGGTTTGTATGGCATTATTTTCAAATGGTTCAGGAAGTTTAAAAATTACTTGAATTATACTTTTCTGTAAGTTTGAAATGTTTCAAAGTTGGGGAAAGGGGGAGATAAAGAGATACAATGACACACACATACTCAAGAAAGCAAGCTTATGCTAGTTGGTTACTTTTAAAACTAGATATACTTTTAAAGTTCCATTCTGTATTCCTTACTTTCTCCCCCTTTGAGATAACTACTCTATTATGTATGATTCCCACACAAAACTTACATAATATATACTGTTGTTCTGCATTTTAAACTACCTAAGTGGTTTTCTACATGCATACACTTTGTAACATTTTTAACTAGTGTTATTTTGAGATTTATATGCCTTTTTGCATCTTTATGAATTTCATTTCAACAGCCGTGTTGTATAAGTCGCAGTATATCCATTCCCTCACTGAGAAACAGGTTGCTGTGATTTTCCCCACTATCATAGACATTGTTGCAGCATTATACAAAGATTAAAAAAAAAAACCTTTTACCAGGGTGCAGCTTGATTGTTTTCCTTGTCTGATATTGGGCATATGAATTTTTAATTTTAATATTGGCACATTTATTGATCCATTTTAATGGTATATCCTGTCATTTAAAAAGTAATATATCCTTTTACTGTATTCATTCATTATAGATATTTTTCCATATACTGTTCAGGTAAAAGTGCAATGGGTTTTTTGAACAAAGTCTATCTTGAAGCTAGAGATCTCAAGTAAACTCACTAAAAGTTTAGAATTCAAATATATTTGTGTGTCATGCATTTTGCAGAATGATAGCCCCAACATCCTCTAAAATAAATATTAGCACTAAATATTACATACACAGTACTTTTAAATTATTTTCTGTACTTCTGCTTGGGAAAACATGAAAAATACTTGAGAAAGATAGTCAGGTTTATATTATCTTTCACTTAACCAGGAAAATGAGAATATTAGTGTTTTAATATAATTCAAATAATCCTTTTTTATTCATTTATCCATGCATTCATGCATGTATTCATTCAAATAATCAACAAGTATTTGATTTTATATTTATTGTAGAACCTAATATCTGCAATTGAGTATTAGAAACAAAATGGTCTCAGCCTGAGAAGTTTAACATTTTGATACA
Source organism: Urocitellus parryii (assembly GCF_045843805.1). NCBI lineage: Eukaryota > Metazoa > Chordata > Mammalia > Rodentia > Sciuridae > Urocitellus > Urocitellus parryii. The sequence goes on along the minus strand of NC_135539.1, from coordinate 124,605,840 downwards.
GAGAAATAAACAATGAACAAATTAATAGTTTAGAATAGTCAGAAGGTGATAAATGCTATGGAGAATAATAAAGCAGGGGGTGATCAGGAAATGACCACTAATTCAGATAATATTCTCTAATACAGGCACAACCAAGACATGAAGTTAAAGAAGAAAGGAACCGTATGTATATTTGAGGAAGACAGAAGAATAAGAACAGTATTCTGTATTTGACTCTTTCTTATCCAGAAGGGTTATAGTCTGATACCCCTAGTGGATGCCAGGGAGTGCATACTGAGTCCTATATATAGGTTTTTTACCCACACATGTGACCATTGTCACACATCATCACCATAACTTTTAATTTGTTTTACTGCAGTAAAATTAACATGACTTTTTCCCATTATTCACAATTTTGCAGATAAAAGATTCATTATTGCTATGGATCTTAGCAACCTAAACCCATGATTTTTTTTTCTATTCTTATAAAATCAAGAACTTTTACCTTTTCAATTGAAGAAATCCTTGTCTACCTCTCTTTAGAGTATATGAATTGCTAGTCTTGCTACTTTTGGAAAAGTATCAAATTACATATGGGTGATATAAACACAACCACTGCGAAACTGACAGTCATTCTGAAAACCAAGATGCCTGCTAAGTGACTAATGGGCAAGTAGCATATACAGACTGAATATGCTGGGATAATGGATGATGCACATCCCAGGAAGGATGGAGAAGGACTGATAAAAATTTTGTCAGGTGATACCCCAGGAAGCAGAGAGTTTACAACTTACAAATGGTTTATTTCTGGAATTTTCAATTTAACAAGTTCATATTGCAGTCTGCCTATAGATAACAAAATTATAGAAAGTGAAACCATGGGTAAGGAGCTACTATGGTATAAACCCCTTGCATTTCACATGATGTATATATGTGTGTTAAAGGAGCTTCTGAATAATGATAAAAAGACTAGCCAGGTTGGAGCAAACTGGAAACCTGCCATCACAAATGGGGTGAAGAAAGAAAGTATTAGGATAATAAGTGCAAAAATTATTAGGATAATAAGTGCAAAGAGGATCCTAGTAAGAACTCTGAGGCAGTTAGAAAGTTTGATCAAAAAATTAACAAGAAGTGACAATATGAAAATACACCCTTAGTTGTGGCGTTCAAAATAGGGTTCGGGTAGGTAAGAGACAAATATATTAGCATTCGACCGCAATAAAAGTTGTGGTGCCTCGGCTTGGTGTGGAATAGTAAACAGGTGAAGAGATGTTCAAAAGGTCCGGGCTCTGATTACAACATGTTTTGAAGATAGAAATTGGAGAAGTTGAGAGATACATAAAACAGATGCATAAATGTTTGTTGCTTGAGTGACTTAGTAAAAGGATCATTTTCTTTATGTGAGACTGACATAATAATCTAGGACTTTGTATTAGCTGAGCCTACTGTGGTGACAAGTTTTATCTATCCTGACACAAATTACTAATGACTTAAGGCACTTTTAACAAGATAAAATAGGAGATGAAAAATACACTGAAGAATTGATATATTCACATATTACATGAGGTGGCCAAACTTTTGCTGAATATTATAGATATCTTACAAGTTAAATAGAAAATAAAAAGACACTAAAATTGGATAATTACTGATTGGTCATAGAAATTAGATGGTAACAGAGTGAAAAATTTCTTGTCAATTGCAACTAGTTTAAATGAGACCATAGAACAGGAGATAGTAGCAGAAGCAAAGAGAAAAAGGCACCATTTCCTGTCACCTGCATGCCTTTTTCTCCAGACTACCTGAGAATATATATGCACTCTTAACATAAAGTAGTAAAAGAGACTAGTCACTAATAGATTTTACAGGTAGTCATTGTTCAAATCATTGTTCAAGTGACTATGAAATATTAAGTGTATTTCATAATCACTGTACAGTAACTTCAGCAAAACCTGGTAAATCATTATTGAAATGGATACAGAATGAATGATCAGAGACTATAATGATATTTGTATGAACAGCAAATCCCCATTTGGATGTAGCATCCTGTGAGCTGATGCTTCAGAGAGTAATAACTGATTTGTTGCCATCAGGAAAGTCAAGGATTTGTCAAACCTACCCTGGCAGGGCCATTGCTCCACCTTCTCCATCTGCCACATTCCTAGTGAGAACATAGCTGGAGCACAAATAACTGTACTCTGTCTCTCTGGATACAAGTAAGAAACACTGAATTTAATGTTCCTGTCACCAAAGTTATAGGAGTTATGATGGGGGCCATCCCCAGTCTTAGATGCCTTCAAAAACCTTGGTCTTGAAAAGCCAAGATGCTAACCATAACAGATCTTTGTCTCAGTTGAGTGTCTATTAAAAACAGAAATCCAAAGTATAGAAATTTCTATGAAAGGGGATAAATGTTGAGATCCAAAAAGTTATAGGATGAACCCACTTTGATATGGAGACATGATGGTGGAGGTTTAAAAAAAAAAGAAAAGAGAGTGGTGTGACTAGAGAGATTATTTGGTGATTGAGTAGCTTGCACTCAAATTTTTAAGTTACAAATATTATTGCAGATATTATATGTATCCAGGGTATGTTGCCCTTTTATTTTTCATGAAAATATTAACCTCATTTTATTTGGCTATGAAAAATGGAAACCTTTAGAAATATTCTAGCCTTTCTGGTGCTAAAAATTAAACAAAACTATAGTTGAGAATTTAACAAGAGATCATTACTCTAATTAAGCAAAATGGTTGAGATGTGAGTTTCTATTCCCACTAGCTCCCTTTTTAATAGTATGATATATTCTGTATTTAAAAAAATATTTCTGGAAGTTAATGGGTTCTCAAATATTTTGGCACAGATTCCTCTGCTCTCTTAAAGTTATTCAAGAGCCCAAAGAGCTTTGGTGAATTTTATTTATTTATATGTAGCAAATTCAAAATTGTAACATATGAATTTTAAAATATTTACTTATAACATATTTAAATATAGAATAATCCCAATATGTAGTTACATAAATAAGTTTTTTTATTGAAAATAACTATTTTAAACATTAATAAATGGTAAAGGTGTGACATCTTACATATTTTAGAGAATCTTTAAGGTAGCATAACAAAAGGCAACTTGATTCTTATATTTAATCTTGCATTCAGACTATTGTGGTGTATAACTTCAGTTGCAATTAAAAAAAATCATCACCTGTACAAATGTCGTTACAAAAGAGTGTTTTAAACCTTTTAAGATAATTGTAAATATTCTTATTTGATCCCATATCCAACAAATAGTAGCTTAAAAATAAGCGGCAATGTGTAATCTGCAAACACATCTATGAATTCCTCATTCTTTTCAAAATCCATTGGTGTACCTTGCACTTTTAATGCATATTTTTTTGATGAATGATTTTGTACCATCACATGTCAGCCATTTGTAAAACACTGGTTTACTCAGTTATGCAGATCTTCCAATTGCTGACATTCCATTATGCAATAACACATATTTCATTGTAGTCTCACCATGATATCTTTGGCATTTATCTTAAGTGGGAAGCTTTTATATTTGCTTTAGTCCAACTGCAGAAAACAATCTGTGACTTGTTACTGAATTTGAGTTGAAACTGCTCCCACCACCATGATTCTGATGCTTGAGGTACCAATTATCCCTCGGGTGATGCAAGAAAACATCCAATGGGGGAGAGAATAGTAAAGCAAAATTAAGTAATAAAGGTTCAGTGGCACAATTAAGAATATATTAAGGGTTTAAGAAATTAATTGTACACATAAGAAGCTTGCTCTTCTCCCTGTAGGGTCAGCAATAATGTCCTTTCCATGTGTATGACTGAGTTCCAGACACTATGATTCCCTGCTGCTGAGACAAGGAAGGCACTCTACTTCACTGATGGTTGATGTCTAATTCTACAGAACCCTTCCTTCCAGAGGTGAACAATCTCAGTCTATGGAAAGCTTTATGCTACACCCAGATGGAACCCATTTGAGTTTCTAATGTATCAACTGGCAGTGTCATGAAACACCACACTTGGAGGTTCAAACCAGTTCTCCAGATTCCACAGATTGTTATCAATGTCCAATGTGCAACCAACCGTGACGATACATATGGTGCTGTAATAAGCAATGGCTCCATTTTTATATACATGCTGCAGGTGTGATAGGAGGACATGGTCTGTGCCTCAAGGACAAAATATTCCCAAAATATTTGTCATGAGGCAAAGTACTTGTTGATCTAAAAAGGCACTAGAGAGGGAGCTACCTTCCAGGAAACAAGCCTCTGCTTCAAGTAGCCTGGAGACAACCCAATTCAAAAGGAAAGGAAGACCACCCACACCACCAGTGAAGTTACCAGAGGCCCATACCCTCACTCAGGAAGGACTGCTGGATATTCACTGTGAAATAAGTTTGTATGAAAACAATAGTGATCTTTGAGAGCAGGGTAATACTGGACAGTGTCCTTTATCAATGTTCTCCAAATGCCCTACCACAATGCATTAAGAAAACAAAGCAAAATACATGAAAGAATAAAATAACGTGTTTTTTCCTGTGGTACAACTGGTTAGAATTAAATATAAAAAGGAAACAACAAAATGTCATCCTAGGGTTGGGCAGTGATAGTAGCCACTGGAAGCCTATGTCTTATAAAGACTCATGCTACCACATCTAGGAGATGATTCTGTGTACAAAACAGATGAAATTCACAATTTACTGAAAATTAGGCTCTAGTTACCACCTTAGTCACTGGGAATATGTGGTACATAGGAAAAAGTCATTTCTGTTGGGAATAAAGGGAGAAAGATAAAATTTATCTAATGCATGATACATCTGATATTTACATTTCTACCATAGCTGTTTAGTATAATAAAGAATTTGTAGGTTTTGTGATAGAATTAATGAAAAAATCAGTCTTAGGTAGTAAATGATTCTACCTCAGAATGAGAAAAAAATTGGGATTTGGGGTTTAAGCCCCCAATTTTTAGAAACTGATTAGACTGAGAAGGAAGTAAATTTCACACTAGGAATTTATTTAATTAAATGCCTTCAGTAACACACATAGAAAAAATCAAATTACAGTGGGTCAAGGAGTATTAAAATAATGGAGCTACTAAACAAAAATTTAAAAAACTACACTCTATTGAACAGTGGTCTTTAGTATAATAGAAAATGTTATGAGGTACATAATGAACTTAATTCTGAGAAATAGAGAATTTTGACACAAACAAGAAAATCAAAAAAATGGTCAAAGAACAATGATTTAAGGAAAACAAAATGTTAAAATTTATAATTTTGTGTTCTCAGGAATAAGCACCTTAAGTATTTGAATTCCTGAGTTCTAATTAATAATAAAAAATAGTTTACCTTTTAACAATGAACAAATAAATGTCTTTTTAATAAAGTTTCCTCATATAATCTATCTTGTATAAAATACCACATTGAACCACTACTTAAATTTCATAGCATGTAATCTTACAAAAATATACAGTAAAACTGACATACTTAGGTGGCAAATATTTATAGCTCCTTTTCAAGATTTATTTTTATAGCATGCACATAACTTGTAGAAATACTCCTAATATTTTAACATATTCATAATATTTGGAGTACTCTATTTCTTCTCTCTCTTTCACATTGAACATGATTCTTGTGTTGAAAATACCATGGTGTCTTGCTAGCAAAGCTAGTTCTCTACCAGTGCTAAATCATCAAAAGTAACAGGAGCAAATTTAATTAGAAAAGCAAAAACAAGTTAATTAAAATTACAAAGCAAATTTGTCAATGTAGTTCTTCAAATATCTGCTGCATTGGTGATTAAGCAATTAAAAATTAGGAATCTGTTTACCATGATTTAATAATAGAATAGAATATTACCACTTCCAGAACATGAGTGATTCTAATTTTTTAATGTTTATTACATATCATGCATAACAAGTAAATCTGATTTTTCCGATTTGTTTATATGAAGACAAATGAAAAATATAAGTTCATTTTCCTGAATAAATATTTTTCCTTTCCACATAGAAATTTTATTTAGAAAATGTTCACTTTTTCACAACTTAAAATCAAATTCCTACAATTGTCAGGTATACTTAATTTAGGCCTTTTTCCTCTTGAAAACCCAAATATATTTTTTAATGGCTTTGTTAATGGCTGTTTACTTTGGAATAAAAATTAGTATATTACTTCCAAAAGATAACTATATTCTATTAAATAAAAAAAACACTTGAAATATACCAACTAATTGTATAGTTTAGGACAAATTAATTTTCTTAGCATCAATTTTTTCATAATTGAAATAAGTAAATATTTCCTACTATTTCCCTTTTAGTTTTGTTGCTAAAGTTTACAAACAAGGAACATCAAATGATACAAAGGAAGCATTTACATCATATTTTATCCTTTAAGTTTAATATTGTGCATAAGATATTTTTTAAAAGTTTACATGTAAATTGAGATTTAGAAATATGTATACAATCCTGTTCATCACATACACATTTTCCTTAAAAACAAATGTGTTTGCATTCCATCCTTTCATTACAATCAGAGATTATAACTACCCAAAATCCAGGTGAAAATACTATTTTATTTCAGCCCAAAGTAGGTTAAGGTAGGAAAAGAACTAACTATAACTTCTATATGGTCATCATATTCCTATCTAATTCTCTTATTGTATATTTGAAAATAATTATTTTTATTTTCCAGAGAAATCACTGTGAATGTATTTCTCCATAGAAGTCATTGATGAAGTAAAGCAAAACTGAGGTCTGAGAACTTTAACTGAGACAAAAATTTGAATGTACTTTTGGGTCATGTATATGGTAAAATATGTTGGAAGCTATAGTTCTACTTCTTCTCAGGGACAATGATGTGATGAAAGTTACTGCTTTAATTTCATTGCATGGAATGGGGCCACCACTGAGCTGAACATAAACCTCCCAACAAGACCTTTTTCTATAATTGAACATAGTTCCTATTGACTGAAAAAGAAGCAACAGTAACCTAAATCTCACAGCTTCACACCCAATGTACACGACACAATCAAAAACCACTCATCATGAAACAAACCTGAATAACCAGAATTAAAAACACATGCAAAAGATGCCAGTAGTGAGATAACTTGGAATTATCAAGTATTTTAAGGCAAATGGGAGACCTAAAAAAGAATCAAAGGGAACTTACAGAACTAAAAAGCAAATACATGCATTAATAAATAATAAATGTTAACACTTCAGCAGATGGTTCAAAAATAGGTTGGCCATAACAGAGGAAAGAATGAGTTAACTCCAATTTAGGGAGTAGAGATTATTCAATCCCAACAAAAGAAGGAAAACTGAAAAATGATAACAATGAACTCATTTATCCATAGGGAAATAAGAAAAATCTAACTCATTATCAGGAGAGTCACAAAAGGAGAGGAAACAAATGCAAGAACTGAAAAAGTTGTTTGAAGGAACAATGGCTGAAAAGTTTATAATTATGTAGGTTGTTGCCTTGGGGGCCGGCTGGTTGAAAAGTACACAGGGGTTCATGTATTATTTACTTGATGTATTGTTTTTTGTAAACTTCTTGTGAGTGTAGAATTACTACTGAATACAAAAAAATAAAATGTTTCAAAGCTATGACAATTAAAGTACCCTAGTACACATTGTTAGGCATCTGGTCATATGAAATAATGCAATTTCATAAAAAATAGTACCACTTTGTATATATTCAATATTTTTAAGTGATTTTAAAAACAACAGATGAAAATAATAACAATAATTAAATTATGGTTTTCAAGAAAGTGATCTTTGATAATACATGTAATCAATATGTTTTCAAAATGAATATTTTCATTTAAAAGTAGAATCGAATAGAACTTTCTTAAAAACATTTTTCAATGGAATAGGTCCTTCTAGGAACAACTAATTTCTTATACTGGAAACAGTTTCTCAAAAACACAGTTTGTAAATACCTTTTTAATATATGACAATCACTTTCAAATAGAATTTACAGAATTATCCAAAAAACGAAAGCATAAGTGAAGGCCGCAAACATAAAAGCCAATAAAAGAATAAGTAAAAAACTTAAAATATATTTATTTTAGTGACTATCAATGACTAGATTAGGATGGATACTTTGAAAATTTATGTGTACCAAAGTAAATCCTGAAATAATTACTTAGTGAAATTAATAAAACAATAAAATAAATATTAAATTTAAATATTAGACTACATTGTCATTTGTGTGATATCAGTTTTATAAGTACAGAATAAAAATCATTATGAAAATGCAAACAATTAGATTTTACTTAGACCTAGGCAATAATTGTGCTCAGGCAAGAAGAAAAATATTAATAATGATGTGTCATTTGAATGGTACAGGGAATACTGAACAAGTTAGCCCTAACCTGAGCGTATATGAGAAGACGTCTTCTGAGTTAAGTAATAAAAATAATGAGAACTTATAAAAGAATTATTACCTAGGGATCTTAACCTTAACATGTGAGAAACAACCTCACCTAAAATGTATGGACTCCTGGAAATGTTTAATGAATCTAATGTGCAGGAAGATCCATTTGAGTTTTATGCATTATTCAAGGAACACAGAAGGTCATCTTTATTTAGACAATAATCCCAACTTGGCTTGATACTTCTTCTTGGCTGGTAATTATATTGCCTTGGGGATGTTTAGAAATAAATGTGGTGATAATAAAAGTCATCAAACTCAAGCAGATTATACCATAATAGATATGCTTGGTTAGATTCAGGAAAATATTTGTGTCAGTGGTTTCTAAATTGTTATATGTAAGAGTATAAAACACATTAAAGAATCTCACAGAATGGCCTGTGACACCAAGTTTAAATGAAATATGGCTAAATATACAGATATCTGCATTTCCTTTGAGATGCATTTATATTCAAGCTATTAATGAATGGTTGAATGTGCAAGTATAGTGAAATATTAATGATAGAATATAGGAAAAGATTTAGATTTTCCCTTGTTAAGCTCCTGAAATATTGTTATGTATTAGAGCACATTTTATGTTAAAAAAAATGATAGGGGGAATAAAGAAGGTAGTTTTAAAGTCTCAAAAATGCAACAGGGTTCAGTTAAAAATATGTAGACTGAGTCGGTAGAATGGCACTGTTCAATATAGTAGTCAGCATGTGGCTAGAGGCTACCACACTGGATTATACTGCTGTACCCCTGGTTAAAGACAATTTTAAAGGAATAACTTCAGGCAGGAGGAAAATGTCTCCAGAAAGTCTGAAATAGTGAATAAAATGATGAAAAAAGAATAATGTTAAACATGTAAATTGTACTATAAAAACACTGATTATAAAAATCAATGTAATAATAATTAGTGAGGTAAGAAACAAATTACAACTAAATACTGAACAGAGTAGTCGCATAATTTGAGATGGACAATTAATGTTAAAGGCTTATAAATTTCTTGTCTTGTTCAGCAAGAAAGTAAAAATAGACCTAAATGTACAAGTAAAAATTTTTACATGAAAAAAACTGTACAATTTTAAACAGGAAAAATTAGGAATAAAATGATCAATTAAAACAAAAGTCCAACAGAAGAAATAAATGAAAGAGTTTAAAAGGGACATATAAAAATTTCTAATTGTGAGAAAAATTTTTAAAATGTCCATCATAACAAATGTAAATGTATGAAACTTTTCAGTTATAAGAAGATAATATAATACAGGACAGAAAAGAAGAAAGGGAATAAAAAGAAGTAACTAGCGGCTGAGGTTGTGGCTCAGTGATAGAGTGCTTGCCTAGCATGTGTAAGGAACTGTGTTCAATTCTCAGCATGACATAAATAAATAAATAAAGGTTCATCGACAACTAATACAAATATTAAAAAAAGAAATATCTAAATAAATTCAGATTTTTGGTATGTAAAACGAAACAGAATACAAACATTTACCCACAAATAGACTTTATAGCTAAAAAGAAATAAATTACTAACAATGATGAAAGTCACTATATAGAGAAAAATATTATTTACCAGGAAAACAGATTCTAATATGCTTTCACCTAATAATATATCTTCAACATATATAAGCAAAGAATATATAAAACCACAAGAATAAATTGAATAATATATGGGAGAAATTAATGGATCATCCTTTAATTGAGAGAAGCATGCAAAAAAAATTTCAGAAAAAGAGAACTTTACAACAAATGTAATAAATTGAACCCTATTTTGAGAACAGTGTACTCTGCAATTAAATATTATTTATTATTTGATCCAATATTTGATACTATTGATGAAAAACAGAAAACCTAGATATTTTTAGCCATTTACAAAATATTTGATGCATAAATAATTAAGATATATCAAAAATTCATCCAGGATAACAAAAAAACATAGAAAAATCTATTGAACAAAGTTGGTATTTCTTTGATTCCTAAACTATAAAAGAATATTCTACAAAACAAAATTTAAAGTCTGATCTCAAAAATCTAATTTAAAAATTCTTAACAAAATATTAGTAAGCTGAAACCATCTCGATAGACGCAGAAAAAGCATTTGACAAAGTACAGCATCCCTTTATGTTCAAAACATTAGAAAAACTAGGGATAACAGGAACTTACCTCAACATTGTAAAAGCTATCTATGCTAAGCCTCAGGCTAGCATCATTCTGAATGGAGAAAAATTGAAGGCATTCCCTCTAAAATCTGGAACAAGACAGGGATGTCCTCTATCACCACTTCTATTCAATTTAGTTCTCGAAACATTGGCCAGAGCAATTAGACAGACGAAAGAAATTAAAGGCATAAAAATAGGAAAAGTACTTAAAAGAACTTAAATTATCACTATTTGCGGACGACATGATTCTATACCTAGAAGACCCAAAAGGGTCTACAAAAAAAAAAAACTACTAGAACTAATAAATAAATTCAGCAAAGTGGCAGGATATAAAATCAACAAGCATAAATCAAAGGGATTTCTGTATATCGGCAACAAAATTTCTGAAATGGAAATGAGGAAAAACACCCCATTCACAATATTCTCAAAAAAAATAAAATACTTGGGAATCAACCTAACAAAAGAGGTGAAAGATTTATACAATGAAAACTACAGAACCCTAAAGAGAGAAATAGAAGAAGATATTAGAAGGTGGAAAAATATACCCTGTTCATGGATAGGCAGAACTAACATCATCAAAACGGCAATATTACCAAAAGTTCTCTATAGGTTTAATGCAATGCCAATCAAAATCCCAATGGCATTTCTTGTAGAAATAGATAAAGCAATCATGAAATTCATATGGAAAAATAAAAGACCCAGAATAGCAAAAGCAACTCTAAGCAGGAAGTGTGAATCAGGCAGTATATGGATACCAGACCACAAACTATACTACAGAGCAATAGTAACAAAAACAGCATGGTACTGGTACCAAAACAGGCGGTTGGACCAATGGTACAGAATAGAGGACACAGAAACTAATCCACAAAATTACAACTATCTTATATTTGATAAAAGGGCTAAAAAGCATGCAGTGGAGGAAGGATAGCATCTTCAACAAATGGTGCTAGGAAAACTGGAAATCCATATGCAACAAAATGAAACTGAATCCATTTCTCTCGCCATGCACAAAAGTTAACTCAAAATGGATCAAGGAGCTTGATATCAAATCAGAGACTCTGCCTCTGATAGGAGAAAAAGTTGGCTCCCATCTACATTTTGTGGGGTCAGGCTCCAAATTCCTTAATAGGACACCCATAGCCCAAGAGTTAATAACAACCAACAAATGGGACTTAACTAAAAACTTTTTTCTCAGCAAGAGAAACAATAAGAGAGGTAAATAGGGAGCCTACATCATGGGAACAAATTTTTACTCCTCACACTTCAGATAGAGCCCTAATATCCAGAGTATACAAAGAACTCAAAAAATTAAACAATAAGATAACAAATAACCCAATCAACAAATGGGCCAAGGACCTGAACAGACACTTCTCAGAGGAGGACATACAATCAATCAACAAGTACATGAAAAAATGCTCACCATCTCTAGCAGTCAGAGAAATGCAAATCAAAACCACCCTAAGATACCATCTCACTCCAGTAAGATTGGCAGCCATTATGAAGTCAAACAACAACAAGTGCTGGCAAGGATGTGGGGAAAAGGGTACTCTTCTACATTGCTGGTGGGACTGCAAATTGGTGCGGCCAATTTGGAAAGCAGTATGGAGATTCCTGGGAAAGCTGGGAATGGAACCACCATTTGACCCTGCTATTGCCCTTCTTGGACTATTCCCTGAAGACCTTAAAAGAGAGTACTACAGGGATACTGCCACATCGATGTTCATAGCAGCACAATTCACAATAGCTAGACTGTGGAACCAACCCAGATGCCCTTCAATAGATGAATGGATAAAAAAAAAAATGTGGCATTTATTACACAGCACTAAAAAATGACAAAATCATGGAATTTGCAGGGAAATGGATGGCATTAGAGCAGAGTATGCTAAGTGAAGCTAGCCAATCCCTAAAAAACAAATGCCAAATGTCTTCTTTGATATAATGAGAGCAACTTACAACAGAGCAGGGAGGAAGAGCAAGAGGAAAAGATTAACATTAAACAGAGACATGAGGTGGGAGGGAAAGGGAGAGAAAAGGGAAATTGCATGGAAATGGAAGGAGACCCTCATTGTTATACAAAATTACATATAAGAGGTTGTGAGGGGAGTGGGAAGAAAAACAAGGAGAGAAATGAATTACAGTAGATGGGGTAGAGAGAGAAGATGGGAGGGGAGGGGAGGGGGGATAGTAGAGGATAGGAAAGGTAGCAGAATACAATAGTTACTAATAGGGCATTATGTAAAAATGTGGATGTGTAACTGATGTGATTCTGCAATCTGTATTTGGGGTAAAAATGGGAGTTCATAACCCACTTGAATCTAATGTATGAAATATGATATGTCAAGAGCTTTTTAATGTTTTGAACAACCAATAAAAAAAATTTTTTTAAAAATCCAGAGAGGCCACACAATTGAAAGATCTGCAGAAGATATGGAATTAGAGTTGGTTGTAGGAACATATTGTTGATGTTTGCCCACCATTCATAAAAATTTGGGGATGATTTCTGGAATTTGATATCATTATTACAAATTTAGCATATAGATTTTGGTTTTGTAAATATTGTTTCTAAAATTTTTAGGTTAGGGATGTAGGGTTTTTTTATTCTACTTTTCCTAATTTTGTTTGAGTATAAATTATCCATTAAAAGATCTTTATCCTCCCAAATCTCGTGTGACCAAGGTAAAGGCATGATGAAAGTTAAAAATGAGATAAATAAGAAGGATTTATTTACAGGGTTTCTACCAAAAAGTAGAGAGAGCAAAAAGTTTTGCAGTTTTTGATCAATTCAGTTAATTAACAGGAATGAAAAAAAAAAGGTGTTTTTTGTTGTTGTTGTTGTGTTTTTTTTTTTTTTTTTTTTGTTTTTGGCTTTTGCAGTCTTTGCTGGGAAGATGGAGCATCACAAAATTCATTGCTTATGGATGAGGAATTCTGTTAATCCATGAAAATTACTATATATGAATACTTATTTAAAAATCACCCTTTCTCCTACTTTGATTACTGAATCTTCTACTCCTGTGGGATATTGTTCTAAAATGTTAGCTGTAAAAAGTGTTTCAGTTGAAATTTAATTTCTTAATCATATCTTGAGAAGTTGAAACATTCAAAAACATTGTTAGGGAAACCCCCTCCCTTTTACCAGTTGAGAATGTGCACATGGCTTTGAAGATAGGAGAGGGCTGAGGGCTGAAAAGAATAGCCTTTTAGATCTGAATGATTATATCTCTATCAATTTTAAATGGTGGTTTGTGACATTTAGAAGAAAACATACAGAAGGATGTGAAACCCAACTCAGATCATTTCATTCATGAAAAGAAAATGACAACATCCATTTAGAAGACACAATGACTACCAGTTAAAGGACTTTATTATATTGCCCAATAGATTTGATATTATCAGCATAGACTGAATCAAGTTAACCTAAAGTGAAATTTTCTTTTAAATGTTTTGTGATTGAAACAATTTACAGAAAATGCGTGTGTTGTAAAACCAATATTCAATGAATGGCACATGCAGACATTTTCTACAACTATTATATGTTGATAGGAACATGCTAAGTAGAAATACAACATTTGTGTATTTCTGTTATGGAATTGGTGGATACAAACAGAAACATCAACTTAGCCAGTAATTTTCCATTTTTCAAATCTCACTTCTCCCAAATTCTATCAAATAATTTAGTTGCTACCAATGAAATGAGTATTTTAAGGACATTTATGATTGATACTAATCTATTGCCATATTAATAATTACAGGATGTTTGAAAACCTAACTTGATGCTTCAATTGTCATGATCTGTATTTCTATTTTGCAGGAAAATTACAATGTGTAAAATAAAACATATTTAATCTCACAAAATTTGCCATACTTTCCTTAGTATAAAGACATTTTTAAAATATGATACTTAATTTTTCAAACCTCAAAATTTTCTAAAAGTTTTCTATCTATATTTAACATACAATCTTATGAACATCAATAAAATAATAAGATGTCTATTAATAGTAATTTATTAGAATAATTACATATAACTATTTCAAATAACATATATACTTTTATTTAGAAATACACCATTTGTTATCTTTTTTAACTTGTATTAAATCATACATTTTAGGTATTTAACTTGTAGCATTAAACATCAATTAATCAATCAATCATTATATAGCCAACATTTTGTATGGTCTAATTCTGTTTTTCAGAAGGTACTATTTTCATATTTATTTGAAATAAAAAAATTATATATGTACATATATATAGTACTGTTTCTTCATTATTCTTTTATAAGAAAAATTATTCCAAATTACATGTATCAAGTTGAGTAACATTAAAACTGTTTTTGACCCTTCTAGTATTTATAGTTGTACATGTTTGGTACATAAAAATCAATTAGTGTGCTGTTGTTAAAAATGAGATATTAAAGGCTATATAAAAGGGACTTTTGCTATTGTAAAGAAAAATGTTATTCCCAGGAATAATTATTGAATTCAAGTTAAATGTCTTTTAGCAATTTTATGTTTATATGAGCTAAGCTTTAAAACCCATGGTGTCCTGGTAAATGTTTAAAATTGGCTCTCTGGCAGTGAGGGGGAATACAAATCCTGATTTGTATGTAATATTTTACAATTTCTTTTTTTTTAATTTTATTTATTTATTTTTATGTGTGCTGAGGATCAAACCCAGGGCCTGGCACATGCTAGGCAAGTGCTCTACCGCTGAGCCACAATCCCAGCCTGGCAACATTTCTATAATACTTCTTCTCTGGTGAATTTAAACTTACCAATACCTAGTCAGCTCCAGCACATCAACAAAACCCCAAAACATCTTTCTATAGATTTTTTTCTCCCATTTGCTTGTTAATGCCCATGTGCTCATCTTTAACCTTGTTTCTTCCCAGTCTCCATCTTCACTGGAACATTGTGCTGATTGATGAAGTCAATGATAACTGAGCATCTACTTATTGCTGGGGATACATACAGTAACAAACTTATCTGAGTGCCCGTATTCACAAGAAATGATATTCTATTATCCGTTTTTTCATGTGGCAATAAATGAATTGATGGGGATTATATTAGAGGATTTATATAATGAAAATTAATCATTCAATCAGTGCCATTTTCCATCTTTGAGTCAAGAAAAAAATAAGAATTTTTGTCCTTTAGGTACATTAATTTGAGATCTCCAAGGTTTTGTCAAATGAACATGATTCAAGTTTGTCATGAACAACTGTTCTCTTCCATTGTCCAAGTCTGTTCATCCTTACATTATGGGTCCACAAATTTCTTTCCCTCAACAAATCCAACCCCACTTGTTTGTATAAATATTTATTGCAATGCAGTCTTGCTCATTCATTTATGTATCATGACCATGCTCCTACTGCCCTGGAATAGCTGAGTAATTAGTTGCAACTGAGAATATACTGAACCTAAAATATTTACTGTTACTTTGCCAAACCTTACTATTGACAAATACTGATAAACAGTCTAACACTTTTAATATATTTTAAGCTTTGAATTAATTTAAACACTAAATGTTGACACTAAAAACAAGAAAAGTTTTCATGGCAATAACGTAAGTTGTCATCTCAAGGAACTAGTAAAATAGCAAAATATACCCAAAGCTAGAAGAAAGTAGGAATTAATAAGAAATCAACAAAATTGAAAATAGGAAAACAACAGAAAAAAAATGAAATCAATGAAACTGAAAGATGGTTCTTTGAAAAAAATCAATAAAATTAATAAAACCTAGAGCAGAACTAGAAAGAAATAAAATAAGAGAGAAAACACATATCACCAATATCATGAATTAAATAGGGGATATCAGTCCAGACACAGCAGCCATTAAAAGTTTACAAGAGAAAACTTTGAACAACTTCATGTTCATAAATTTAATAGCTTAGCAGAAATCAACCAATTATTCAAAACCAATAACTACCAAAGCTTAAGCAAGTGAAATACATGATCTGAATAGCTCTGTAATGAAACTGAATTCACAACTTAAAAATTCTAAAACAAAATCTCTAAGCCAAAATGCTTTTATAGAATTCTGCCAAATATTTAAAGAATTACCATCAACATTATACATTATCATTCAAAAAATAAGAGAGACAGCAATACCTTCCAACTCATTTTATGAAGCCAGTACTATTAAAATCAAAACTAGGTAAACTCAGTCCCAAAAATAAATAAATAAGTGAGCACTACAAAACAATGGCACTCATGCACCAAATGTCACTCAGGCATCAAAATCCTCAGCAATGAGATGTGAATGTATGAATCCAGCAGTGTATACAATGAATCGGATACCATTTCCAAGAGGGATTTATTATACAGGTAAATTTGATTTAACATTTGAAAAATCATTCAACCGACTTAGCAAAACCCTGATTCAAAATAAAAAAGAGTCTAGGATGTGGTTAAACACCCCTGGGGTTAATCCTGGGTACAAATAAATAAATAAATAAATAAAGTCAATTAGACATTTAAAATATATAAACTGGAATTTTTCATTTTGTTTAGAATATAAAACATTAGCTTAAGTGATTTGATTTTTTTCAATGAAAATTCAATAATTACAAATATGAGAGAATATAAGACCCTGCAATAATTATAAAGCATAATATACTTCATAATATTCCTTTGGTCTCAAAGTTAATCACAGAAACTAGATCAATTTAAAATTTGATTTGCCACAAATAATTATCATGTAAACATTTCATTATCACATACAAATATTACTAAAAGGGGAGAATTAAATATTTTATATTATTAATTATTTATACATCATATATTTGAATAAACTATATATAATTTAATAAAATATAACCTAAAATTTAAAAATCCTGTTTAACATTATCTATAATATGTCACAGAAAAATAAATTATTTTAAATATTTTTAGGGGTATTGGTGGATTACATACTGCTATGGAAGATATTGTCTAATAAAATATTTATATTTGGAAATTCTAATAAGACTATAGACACACATTAGTGTCTCACAAGCAAAAAACTTCAATATTTTTCAGAAATATAGTATATTTGCAATTGCAACAAAAGCTGTGTTTACATAAATTTATTCTGAGCATTTCTTTAATTGCACTCATTAATTATTTGTATTAAAAAAGAGGCCCATAAATTAATCCAGAGAAATTGTTCATATATTTGATTTTAAACATCATTAGTTTATCACATACTCTTTCTATTATACTTTGGTAAAATGTTTCTGTGATAAAATAATTTCAAGTTTATAATGATCAAAATAAATATAATGGCAGCTAGATATCTGATAACACATCCCTTAGTAAATTGACTCATTATTTTTCCTTAACCAGACAAAATACACCATTTTTCAAAGTTTCTAAGCTTTACTATGCATATTCACTTTGGGAGGAAAAATTAATATATTATACAAAGGTTCTTAATTTCAACCTCTGACTTTCCATGCAGGTGCTAATTGCCTGCCTTCTACTTTTACTTTTGCGAATCTCATTAACCCAGCTTCTACTGGATGACCTCATAACACCTCTTACAAGACCACAAAACATAATGGTGAATGTTCATTAATTTATAGTTTAAAAATAATCATTCACATAATTATAAAATTCAATTTGTGTATATGTGAATGTTTTCTCATTTTCTTCTTCCCATTGAGTTGTTCATATTCCTTTAAAATAACATATGCATACATCTGTATGTTTATAAATGCATACATTATGAATATTATAGGTTTTTAATCAATCATCACCAGTGAAATTGTCTATTTCTTTCTATTTTCTTGTTCCTTTTTCTCCAATACATCTTTGTGTGAGAGAAGTAATTTATCTAAAGTTGGATGATGTCTATTGATTGGTGAATGTTTATCAATATGAAGAAAACCTTCTATGTATATTTTATGTCAAAGAAAATAGAGTATCTTTTATATGTGTATCAAGTAAGTACAACATATTAATATGTCGGACTTCACACTTCCAACACTCCTAAACCAATATCCACTGGTCTTTAACACATTATCTACAAAGTGAGCATCCTTGAATATGTTTTTAACTCTGAAGGGGCAAAAATAACTTGGCAGAAATTTTTGTCTTTTGGAATAGACTGGGAAAATAAACTTTCCTTCTTTACATGTCTTGTGAATGTTTTAACAAATACTTTTTTTTTCAAAAAAACAGGAATTTTTTTTGTTCAGTTTTCTATATAATCAGAAAAATAGGTAAATTAGAACAAAGGGATTACTTAGATGATAAAAAATACTTTATGAAAATGTTAACATGTTAAGAAGTCAAAATTTGAGAAAGCCAGAGAAAGATGGTAGATAAGTTCCTCCAGTAAACCCTCATCTTAGATACACCAAGTAGAATAGCTACACATGTATGATGAAACTGTGAGCACAGGAGCTAAGGAAATAAAGTGAGATCACAGTTCCTGATTTTAGCATAGCAAAATGAAAGGCTACACTGAAGAAAGCAGGAAGGATTTTCCCAGTCAGCCCCTCCTTCCACATCTCCAAGCAGCCCAGAGTGGAGAGAGCAGCCTCCTAGTTGAGAGGGAAAGAGAACTAAATGTAGTCCTTAGACTTATAAAGCCCACAACCCTTACTTCCTACCACTAGGCTAATACTTGCAGACTAAGCTCATGGAACTATATCAGCCCAGGTGGCACAGATTCTCTCCCCCACTCCTCACACAATTTGGGGCAGAATAGTGGGGAGCAGGACTCCTCCCATTGGGGAAGCTAACACAAGGCTTCTCTCAGTTCAGTGCAAGGCTTACCATGGAGAGACCAAGCACCCAGTACACCCTACAGGCGACATATGCAAACCATATCTGTGGGACAGACTTGACTTTGGACCATATCACTACCAGACTTAGAGAGGACCTAGATAACATGTGCCCTCCTCCATAGACTATTTAGGCCTCTGTGGCTGTGAGGCTCAGACATGACCCAGCTTAGCACCAGTCTTAGTGACCAAGGGACTGCAAGGGACTGTGTCCACCACCCATCCTTCAGGCTCAAGCAGCACAGCAATCACAGGGCCAGTGCTCACAGATGGGATTCTATAAATGTGCAGGCACCAAGAAGAAGTCTGTTCCCAAGCAGAACAGACCCATATTTCAACCTACAGCACCACTGGTTGTGATGGGTACCTCAGTGTACCCTTGAGATTGTGCAGGTGTGAGACTCAACACCACTTAGCTTCAACCCAGGTGGCTAAGTGTCTGCCTTCACCATGTCTGCCCCAACCTTGGGCAATGTCGTGTGATATAAGACCCCTTTGCCAATGCTGGGGTTAGGACATGTAATAAGCAAAAGACTGGCCCTGGGAAGTCAATGTGGGGCTAGTGAAACCTAATATTGAGCAGATCACACTGTGCTCCATCCCCAGATCTACCTGTGCCACGGAGCACGTGGAACAGCTCCAGTGCCAGGGGAAGAACCATGGCCCCAGTTAGTCAGATGTCTTTCAAGCTAGCATCACCTGTGGTTTGTTGCAGAGGTCTTGGGCCATGAGTTCACTTCAACAGTAGGTTTCCCCCCTTTCTATATGATTCAAAATAGAATAGTATGGGGTGGAATTTAACCTTAACAATCACCTACTGACCCTCTAGAAAATAATGCTATACTTTTATATATGATTTTATGTCATGTAACACTAAATAGCTATTATATTAATTTTCATTTTGTTGTTTCATACCTTAACTTATAATTAAGACTTTAAGAAACTTTATAGCTCTAACTACCAGAAAAATCACTTAGTATTATATTGTTACTAATCTATCCAATTAACAAGTTGCCTTCAATTCTATTATTTCCTACTAGACATGATATAACATAGCATTTTTTTCAAAATCTACTTTAAACTTCAAATGTGTGGATAAAGCTTTAATAACAATTTGAAGACTTACCAATGTAATGTCATATATATATATATATATATATATATATATATTAAAAGTACAATTATATACAAAATATATTATATATATTTTGTATATAATATGAAAATATTTATTGATTATTATATATTAATAAATTAAAAATAACTTTAGCATAAGGAAATGTTACTAATCAATTTTCCATCTTGACATTGATGTACTAAATGGCCCAAAGCCAGCAATGCTATTAATTTCTTGTGCATTTCTTGCTTAATGGAGAATAAAAATATTTAATCAAATAGGAGATCTGTTAATGTTTATAAAGCACTATTATTGGTAACTACTGTAATTATTTAATATTAAAAGAGAATTTAGATAACTCAGAGTAAATTAAAAATGAATGCTGGCTTGGAAAGGAATTTGAGTGATACTGTCTTTATCTTGCTATTAGTAACACTATGCTCCCAGCACCCTTTTGATGGCACTCAAGCAGACATGATTTTAAAAGTAAGAGCAACATACTGTAGCTTGTCGTTTAGGTGTCTGTAAGAGAACACTCTCTAAAGTGATGGATCTTAGCTTAAATACAAGTGTGGACCAGGCTAGCAGAGGAAAATACAGATAATCACATTAGTTCTAAGCAAGTAAACTCATCTTGGCCTCATTTTTGTGAGGCTTTATAATAAATAAATGGCATCTTCAACAACCTAATAAAACTTAATGTGAAAATAGTTCAATCAAAACTGGCAATAGGAAAGTGAGGAAGAGATTTGAAAAGTACTCATCTTTCTATCCTGAAATAATTAATCTTCAGAGAAAGTTATTAACATCAATCTCTTTAGCTTATCTCACCTGAGAAATAGATGCTAGTAATACACATTCATTATCTTAACATTTTAGTTTTTCATCTCCAAACTGAAAAATAAGCAATAACACAAAACAAATTTAGATACAGACCTTGTTTAATAGTCTCCTCTGTTAATTACCTTTACAAAGAATCATTCTTTCAAACTGACATGCAGAGTGTATAATAAATCTTACAGAACATGAAAAATATATAAGCCTAGCAAGGGATTATTTTATTTTATTTTTCTCAAAAAGAGCATCAATCATAAGTTGAAAGTTTTAGCCTCAAGACTAACATTTTTCTTGGATCCTATTTAGGAGCCAGAGGACATGAATATTTGGTTAAATATTAATTTTGTCATATTTATAGACTGTTAGATAAATCACCCCTAGACATAATTATCTCAATACAATTAATATTTCAAAAAGTAAGATTTAGAGGTTTGAAAAGGGCATAAAAATCTATTTGAATATGTATTGTTATAGCCATAGGTTTTCTTTTAACCATTAAAATGTACTTTGTTTTTATTATTGCTATTTGAGCATTTAGGAAGAATCTCTCTAAACAGGACAGACATACCATTTGAGTTTCCAAAAACTGATCACCAGTTTATATTAGTTAAGATACTACAACAAACAAGCTGCTGTAACAAATAAACCCTGATTATATATTTGCCCCAACACAGTAGAGTTATGCTTTTTCATCTTTCTGTGTGCCTGCTCTTGATGAATAAGTTTCTTTCCTCCAGCTAGTATTTAGGAACCACAAGCCTCTTCAAACTCATGACTTTGTCACTTAAATAAAATTTCATTTGCTGATTTTCATTTTGAAGTGGAGTAGTTGTGTTTAGAAATTTTAAGCTCTTAAAGAATAATGACATGATGGACTAGCTTACCAATCATTACTTCAGCTCTTCTAAGCCGAATTATATGTGATATTAAGTCAAATATTCATTTTGTTGGCCTGACTAGGGGATGGAATTGGGCTGCAAAGATCTAAACCTCTTCAAAGATAGCTGTTATCTATCAAGGCAGTAATAAAATATTTCATGATGAAATGGATGTTGGGTAAAGGGGACACTTTGTTCCACCTCTGTTTTTGGTCAACTTTTTTCAGCTTCCTTTTCATTTTGTTCTCCTTTATAAATACATAGGTTTAACACATATTTTTGAACCATCCCTCATGTCGAATGTGCTGAGTGCCGGAAAACTTAATTGTGGAAATAATATACTTCCTCCTCTCAGAGATACCATAACACAGTGGAAGAACCACATGTTTAAAGAAACAATTACATTGGAATAACTAGAGTAGAAGAGGCCCTATAATATCATAAGAGCAAAAAGGGAATACTAAATTATGCCCTACTGAATGTAAAGGAGGTCTTCATTGAGGAGTTGAGCTGTACCCCCCCAAAAAATTACTTAAATTCAATTAAATAAATATCACAATATCAAAACCTTAAAACATACATAAGACTTGAATCATGTTTTCAAGAGTTTTATGGTCTAGGTTAGGAAAATAGATAAATTAATAGACACTTCAAATGTATTAATAAGACTGCAATCAAAGTTTTCTGTGAGTGATAGGACCAAAGCATGGGACTTCTTTGGGGTTGAGTGACCACACACAAAAGCCCTGAAGGACTTACCATTCAATGGAGAGGTGAGAACCACTCTTACCCGCCCTTACATGGTGAGGGAAATTTACTGTCCAACTCTGGTTCTAGGAGAAATAGAAACTAAAAAGATGTATCTTTTGAGAGCCCTTTTCCAACCTTGCATCAGCTTCAAAGGGGACCAAGAAATGAACCTATAAATAAAGCCCATTAACACTCAAAACCAAAACTTTAAAAGTGATCTCAAGCCATAGCTTCTCTTAGACACATGGTATAAATAAAGAAAATCCTGCTTGGACCCAGGTCACAAAGATCTGTCTCAAAGATCACTAAAATCATTTCAAGGAACAGGGATTTACAATTAAAAACTGCAACCAATAAAGAAACAGTCAACCATAAGGCCAAGGTATACCAGCAAACTCTTCTGCAAATAACATGATTATCAGGTACGATATAAAGTATGTTAAGTATGTTTAAAAATAAAGGAGATCATTAAAAGTATGATATAAATGGACATTTTAAAATTTAAACAAACATTTTTAAAAAATGAAAAATTTGGAAAAGTATATAATTACTTTGAATTAAAATATCAGTAAGTAAAGAAAACAACATAAGGGTCTACTCTTTTCTCTGATATCAGAAGTCAGAGCACATAAAGGGAAAAAATGGTCAATGGACTCCAGAAAATAGAGGAAAATTGGTAGAATGGAGAAAGGAGATTGAAGAGGAGATTAGAGGGACAGAAGAAAGCAGAAAATGTAAATGAAATTGACAAGATTTAGCTATGTATGTATATGAATATACCATAGTAAATTCTACCTTTATGAATATCTATAAATCACCATTTTTTAAAAATATATTTTTTAGTTGTAGATTGACCTTTATTTATTTATATATGGTGTTGAAAATTGAACTCAATGCCTCACACATGCTATGCAAGCACTCTGCCACTGAGCCACAATCCCAACCCCCTAAAGCGCCATTTTAAAAAAAAATCAGTAAATAGAAGAAAGACCAGTAGAGTAGAAGAAGGAGATTAGGGGTTGGAGGAAGAAAGGAGGGAGCACTAGGGACTAAAATGGAGCCAATTATATTCCATGTATGTATGACTGTGTCAAAATGAACCCCACTACTATGTACAATTATAGTGCAAAAAAAAATTAAAAAGAAAAGAAAACATAGTCAAGAGAAAATATCAAACCAGAGTAAATATGGGAAAAAATTCATGAAGGAGGACAAATACGTGTAAAAAGGGGGAAAAGTATTTACTTGAAGGCCAGATACAATATAAGATAATGAATTTCCAGAAGGAAACAACATTGACTTTATACACAAAGGGCACCAATTTGGCAGAGGGAAAAGCTGAAATTTAATGTAAATTCTTGAACTGAGATGCTCTATCAGAGTTAGTGGTAAGAATGGAGCAAGTTACCTGGCTGCTCTTCTTCAGTGATCATTCATGAGATAGAGTGAGGGAAGGCACTGTGATCCTGAATGATGCCACTTCTTGTGGCCAAGGACTTGCCCACAGAGGAATTCATCTGTAAGACAACTCCAGCCTATATTGTTGCTAGCTGTGAAGGTAAGTTATTTTGGTTTTGAAGAGGTAATCAGAGAGATGAAACAGCATCCCATTAATTACATATACATTAAAATAAATACAAATTAATGGATGGAAATGCTCATATAACTGTTACTAGAGCTGAAATCCCTTTTTCACACATAATACAAGGCTTGAGATATCCAGCACATAGGAGTAATAACCCTACAGAACAAGAATGCTTATTCAGATTCTCAAAATGATGTGTGCATGTGTGATTTACTGTGGTATATTCATACATAGATATAGCATAATTTGGTAGATTTCCTTCCCCCATACTTCCCCCTGGCCTCCTATCCTCCCTCTGGCCTCTCTGTTCACTTCCTCTACTCTATTGGTTTTCCTTCGATATTCATAAGACCCTCTTTGTTTTAAAAATTAATCTCTTTCTCTGCCTCTCTAGCTTCTGCATATGAGAGAATACATTAGGCACTGAGTCTGACTTATTTAACTTAGCATAATGTTCTCTAATTCCACTCATTTATATGCAAATGACAAATTTTCATTTTTTATGACTGAGGGTATACTGTATATATATACCGCATTTTCTTTATCCATTCATCTGTTGAAGAATAACTAGGCTGGTTTCATAACATGACTATTGTGAATGTCCCCCTATAACCATTGAGAATTACTTATGGTAACATCTAGAAAATTTACTGTTCAGTCTTAATATCTTCAGCTGAAAAGCTGTTACTTCTAATATTGCTAAACATCGGACACATCAATCTATTTCCCTCTCCACCTTCCTCAATTGACTAGGCCTGATTCCTGTTACCTACTAGGCCTTAGCCCTGACTGAGTTGAGAACTACAGGACTTATCCAATGAGGCACAGTAGTGTTGACAGCCAGCAAATTATGACCTCCCTATTTCTAGAGAGGGATGGATAATAGGAGAAAAGACAAGAGGTACTGGTTGAAGGGCAATGGCATCTGGCTAATAAATAATTTGTATAGACTCTGCTTCCTTGTTGCCATGTCCTGAGTTGTTTTCCTCCCTGGGGCCCTTACACCTTGATGTTGTACCTCACTTGGGCCCAGAGCTCTAGAATTAGCAGACCATGGACTTAACCTATGAAATCAAAGATGGCTGCCATATTGTGAGGCAATTCTGTGAGACTTCCAAATGGGGAAGAATTGAAAGTTATGGAATTATAAAGAGAATTAAGGTGTATGAAAGGATTTTGAAAACTACCAAGTACAGTATAAGAGATAGAAGAAGAATTTGTGGAATATAAGTGCTAGGAATCAGGTTATTTCCTGAGCCTGCCCTTTTGCTCCTACTTAGCTTCTATAAGCCTTCCATTTTTTACAGGTCATAGAGGTTAGCTCCATTCAGTATGAGAGCAGACCATGATCTGAGACCCTGAAGTCAAGGATTGCTGGTGGCCATCTAGGCAATTGATCACTATGAGTGACTCAATTTAGGTTTTCTATTCCCTCTTTGGGTTAAGCTCAGTGATGGGAAATAAAAGAAAATTTCATTTAGATTTGTGATTGTAAAATTTGTATGATAAATTCAATAGGCTTGTGTCAGGAGCTGGATCACAAATAATTAGAGAGTGAATATGTCTTCTAATATGATCAGACTGTAAATTCTTTTTTTAAATTCTAGTCAGATTCATATGTTTTGTTGGGTGATACATTTTGCATAATATTTAACATTTTCATACCTTATTCTCTCAGGCTACCTTATGATCTTATAAACATGGGCTGTAGAAACTATGAATAAAGGCAATTAAATTATAGAGAACATCTGTCAAAAATAATGATTTTGTTTTCACAGCAGTTTATATTAAATCATTTCTAAAAGTAGTTAAACAGCAGGGCCAATGCTTTACTTAGATGGGTTCCAAATTTTAGTCAAGAAACTTCTCATCAAAGGGTAAGAAGATCCTTGTCCTCGTTTGTGCTAGAGCCTCTCTTCATTACTCCAAGAAATATATGTTAAGGACCCACAGTGTGCCAGGCACTGCACATAGGAATATGCATATGGATAACTCCCAAATGGCTTTCTAACATTAGAATAATGAGACAAAATTTATATGTGAATAAGTATGGGAATTTTTTTTAACTGCTTGAATTTTTATTTTTTTTTAATTTTTTTAAAGAGAGAGGGAGAGAGAGAGAATTTTTAAAAATATTTATTTATTTATTTATTTTAGTTTTTGGTGGACACAACATCTTTGTTTGTATGTGGTGCTGAGGATCGAACCCGGGCCGCACGCATGCCAGGCGAGCGCGCTACCGCTTGAGCCACATCCCCAGCCCCCAATTTTTTATTTTCTTTGGGTCCATTCACGATAATCCTTTTTATTCATTTTTAGGAAAATACAAACATTACATACATATATATGTGTGTGCATTTGATATCTGTCTAGATTATCATAAGCATGCCATAGTTTTATGAAAAATTAGAAACAGAAAAAAATGGGAAAAATACAATAACATTTACCCAGACTATCACCACATAGCTATTGTTAATATTTTATTTCAAGTTTTTTCTATCTTCTTAGAAATGCACAAAATTAAATGAAAACTGGGCATCATACTAAATTTGTTATTTTGTGAGCTATTTAAAAAATAAATAGCTAAAATAACTTTCCGATGTTATTAAATGAACTTAGAATGCTTTGAAAGTTTTTATTAACTAATTTTGTTCCTTGTTTCCAGGCTCTCATTAACCAATACTTCAAAAAGTGCCCCTGTGAACAAGGGTTTACTTGTCGGGGACACATGAGTTTCTAGAAGTAGATATAAATATTTTAATATGTCTTAAGAAGAGTAAAAATTACAGTTCCAATTTATACTTCCATTAGCAGAGCATCCTTACCGATCATAAATATCAGGAATTTTTTTGTTCATAAAAAATAATAATTTGGTTTACATGACTATGATTTCTTGCATTAAAGTGTCTTAGTTTAAAACCAGAGAAAAGTGAGCTGAGAGGTCTAGACACAGGCAAGAAAAGCTCCACATCCTGAGATGTCAAGAAGCCACAGTCATCCTTATTCTTCATCTGTAATACTTTTTAACAAACTTCCTCACAAGGCTAGAAAAAACCTTTCACTAACATAAAATAGCTATTCTTTCTATAATAGAAGAAGTAAAGATAGAGATCTTGATAACCTCAAGGCAAAATTGAAAAGCAAGAAGAAGAAGAAATTCAGTCTTGCAATCACCTTTAACAAAAGTATTTTTTTTTTGTAATTTTCTCCTATTGATCTATTATGCGTGGAATCATGGACTGACCTTATGCATTAACACTAGGGTTACTGTTTGAACTCTCATTTGCTAAATAGCAATGCATGAAAACTAAGTGGCTTAAAACATCAATTTATTGTTATCGTGAATATATATTTGACTAGCAGATCTTCTCTTCTTTCACCTGAGTCCACTTACATTCTCCATTAGCTAAGGGTTCTTCCAGGCTACAAGCTGTCAGTGGTTTCAGCGGTACAACTAGCAGTTTCTACTGCCCACCAGGATGTTTTCATTCTGCACATGCTCTCTTCTTTCATTTGACAGGATCAAGTTCCTTACATGGTGGTGTCAGGACATTGTTTTGGTAGATCAAAATCAGAAAATCTAAGACCCCTTAAGACAGTTCTCAAAAGAACACTTTATTGCTTCTGTTGATCAGACTTATCACAAGACTCATCCAGGTTTTAAGGGGAAAAGAATTGACTCCATCTCTTGGTAGAAGGAGGGACAAAATCACATTGCAAAAAACTATTGGAGGAATTGTGACGCTGTCTTAGAAACAGTTTATCAAACTGATAAAGCATATACAGAAGATGAGAGAGAAGAATAGCTTTCTATGGATTCCCAGTATGAATTATGAACATTGCTTTGTAGTTGTAGTGGGAGTTTGGAAACAAAATACTTAGATGAAAATCATGTTGCAGAATGTATCAGTCGTTCTTTCCAAAATCTTTCTGTTTATAGAGTAAGAGCTAACTGCAGCAACACCAGTGATATTCTTAATAGACAAAGTCTTTGGAGTCTAGATAAGAGACATGTAGAGAGATGCACTAAGTACTATAATAATGAGGGAGCAAAAACAAGAAATTAAACTAAAAATCACTGTTGTTTCCTTAGCACATTTTTTTTTTCTTTCAGAACGGTTAGTATTCTGAGACTTCCAACTTTTAAATGTGAGCATTTAAAAAGACCATGAGTTTGGGTTCAAAGCACACCTAGATGTGAATTTCATTCCACCACTGCTGCAAGTCTTTTTTTACGTTATTTTAAGCTAAATTTATTTTTCTTTTATAATTTATAACATGAAGTACATCGACTGAGCAATGAATGTTAAGAGCTAGGCAGTCAAGAGAGATAATATGCAGGTTCTCTTCTGAAAAGACTGCTTGCACAGGGCAGATTAACAGTACATAGATAAATACATTTCACTATAATGTGTAAAGAAATGTGTATGTGGTACAGTGGGGCCACAAAGTAGCAACAGTCATTTTCAGCTAGGAACACTGATGAATTGAAAAAGGCTTGACAGATGTGGTTCTTGAGCTAAATATTGAACAATAACTATGTATGCACCTGGTGGTGACAGGAGAGAGGCTCAGCAGGCTTAGAAAGAATTTCAGCAAAAGCACAGAAATGTAAAGCCGTATCTCACCTTTAGGGAATGCCTGTGGTTTAGGATGGATCAGGCTTATTGTGGATGGAAAAACAGGGGGAGAGATGCCTGACAAGAAGAGAGTGGTTAAATTGTAAAGCATATTTGATTGGTATTAAGATGATTTTTCAATGTGTTCTTTTGGCATGAGGATACTATTAAAAGCATGAAGGATACTATTAAAAGTATCAAAAGAATGATGTGCTTGAATTTTTTTTTTTAATTTTCTAGTATAACGTAGTGGGTGGAGTGTAGGTGTGAGCAACTGGAAGTAGGAGGCCAATTATAAGACTATTGCAGGAGAGCTTGTGAAAGAAGCTTGGAACTTAGTCTAAAGCAGTAGTACAGGAAAGAGTGCAGAAAGCAGTTGCTCAAATAATTTGTAGCCAGCTGTATCTAACAATGAGTAGGTATGTTGCATCATTGGATTTATAACACTTTATAATATGATATGTCCAAAAAATAGAGCCTAGTCGTTTTTATGTGCATTGTCTTTTTTTCCTTTCTGCTACAGATGAAAAAAAAAAACAGTGAATTATGATTAATTTTCTGACTGAGATATCAATGAACAAAAAACTTTTCAGGTCCAAAATTCAAGTAATAACATATGACATTAAATTACTGATTTCAAAATGAATGGCTTCTTTTGGCCAATTTTTGTTCCTAAAATACCTGGAGCCTGTATATATTTTCTCCCAGTCAAAAATGACTCATCCAGCATGTAGGCATGAGACATGCATTCCAAGATCAACCTCCTTTGCATTGTTTTTTAAAGCTTCACACAACTAACATACCGAATGACAGCAGGAGACATTATTCTACACAATTTATAACCAACAGTGATGCTTGCTGACAAATATAACTTTCATATCCTTTGGCAGGTATATATATGGAGAACCACACAGTGTTCATTACTGGCAAATGACATTACTCTCTGAGTTTTGACCATGTAAACATAAATAAATTATCTCAGTGTGAAAGTCCACGATTATGCAACCAACAAATGTGCGTCTTCTGCCCTTTGTCTTTTCTGAAGTTATGAGTCATGCAAAGGAATAAAAACTAGATACTGTTAAAACTCCAGATTGTGTCTGAAGAATCAGGATGGGAAGAAAATCACACACATGCACAAAGACCTAAACACTCTTTTCAACCTTTCAGTTTAGAGATAAGTAAAAAACTGTTCAAGGTTTATATAGCAACTCAAGAAGTATCACAATAAGTATCAAAATGAATGTCACAGATTTCAGACCATAGTTAGTCAGAATCATTATGGAAAGCTTTTAAAAGAATATGTGCTATAAATTGATCTATAAAAGCTACAGAGGAATTGAGTAGGGAAGAAAAGGGAAAGGAAGTCCTGGCCGAAGGATTGACTTCAGAAAAATGTACTCAGCTTTGAGAAGTAGGGCATGTCCTGAAAATAATTGTAATGTTCATTATAGGAACATTGATTCCTTTATTTTCAGTGTTATCAAAACAGAAATCATTTCAAAGGTGGTAGAATAATAAAATGAAATCTAATTTTAACGAAGAGATAACTGGAAATGGAAATAATATATAAAGAAGAGGGGAAAGAAATAAAGAACTTGTCTTGGCTTAAATATCAGGTTACCTTGACTGGTTCTGTAAGTTAGGTAGTCACATGACTGTATTTCTACATAGGGATGCTGCAAAATTTCAAAAACATCTCCAAAAGAAGAACTAAACAAAATGTTACTGATATCTAAAATATAGTATTTTTATTAACTAATATATCTAAAAACAGTGTCAGTCTGTTTTTATACTGGCACTGTCAATTATTCTATGTTCACAAACAATGTATGCATTACTCTCAAAAAATTGCAATGTGCTTCTTGAGTATTTTAATTCAAGTGATTAAAATAATAATACTCTCAAGTAGGTGAGGCTGCTTTTCACTATTCTGCCAATGAATATATAGTTTCTCAGAAAAGTAGAATAATTTGGCTTTTTTTTAACATTATTGGGAATTGAACCAGGAACTTTCACATTGAGCTACATAGTCGTTCCTTTTTGTTTTATTTTGAGACAAGGTCTTGCTAAGTTGCTGGTTTTGACCTTGAACTTGTGAGGCCTCAGCCTCTTGAGTAGCGGAGATTATAGGCATATGCCAGCAGGCCCAGCATAAAATTTTAAGTTCATATACTTAATAATTATAAACTCTAGCCCCAGATTTTATATCATATCATGCTTTTTAGCAATTGACTAAAAATTAAGTTGAAAAAATATTGTTGAAATACAACTGAACATATGTCTGTTTAAGGCAAAACTATTTTTCCATATAAGCGAAATAAAATTTTGTCTGTGAATAGTTGTATGTTCAGAAGATAGAAAGCCAACTGAGTATTGAAAATGAAAGCATGCAGAAATAGATGAGCAGAGTAGTGCCACTATATACCAACAGCAAATTATCTGAATTAGAAATCAGGATAGCAAATCCACTTACAGTAGTTAAAAAATAAACAACTTAGAAATACATTTAACCAGAAATATGGAAGATCTTTGCAATGAAAACTATAAAACACTGTTGAAATAAATGGAAGCGGACACACACAAAAAGAAGACAGTACTCCTGTGTGTATGGATCATAAAAATCAATGCTATTAGAAGGTCCATACTATCCTAAAATGACCTACAGATTCAATGCAATTCATATAAAGATACAATGGCATTCTTTGCAAATCTAGAAAAAAAGTCTTAAAATTTGTATGGAATCATGGAAAAACCTAATTAGAAAGCAATCTTTATCACAAAAAACATTGCAAGAAGTATTATACTATCTGATTTTAAAATGTACTACAAAGACATACTCAACAAAACAGCATAGTACTGACATTAAAAAGACACATAGACCAATGAAACATAGAGAGCCTAGAATTCAACATATAATAATTGATGGATTTCAATTGATTTAAAAAAAATTCATAAGAATACACACTGAAGAAAGCACAGTCTTTTTTTTTTCTTTTTTAATTGGTTGTTCAAAACATTACAAAGCTCTTGACATATCATATTTCATACATTAGATTCAAGTGGGTTATGAACTCCCATTTTTACCCCAAATACAGATTGCAGAATCACATCGGTTACACATCCACATTTTTACATAATGCCCTATTAGTAACTGTTGTATTCTGCTATCTTTCCTATCCTCTACTATCCCCCCTTCTCCCTCCCCTCCCATCTTCTCTCTCTACCCCATCTACTAAATATTTCATTTCTCTCCTAGTTTTTTTTCCCATTCCCCTCACTTCCTCTTATATGTAATTTTGTATAACAATGAAGGTCTCCTTCGATTTCCATGCAATTTCCCTTTTCTCTCCCTTTCCCTCCCACCTCATGTCTCTGTTTAATGTTAATCTTTTCCTCCTGCTCTTCCTCCCTTCTCTGTTGTAAGTTGCTCTCATTATATCAAAGAAGACATTTGGCATTTGTCTTTTAGGGATTGGCTAGCTTCACTTAGCATAATCTGCTCTAATGCCATCCATTTCCCTGCAAATTCCATGATTTTGTCATTTTTTAGTGCTGCATAATACTCCATGGTATTTAAATGCCACATTTTTTTTTAATCCATTCATCTATTGAAGGGCATCTGGGTTGGTTCCACAATCTAGCTATTGTGAATTGTGCTGCTATGGGAACAAATTTTTACTCCTCACACTTCAGATAGAGCCCTAATATCCAGAGTATACAAAGAACTCAAAAAATTAAACAATAAGATAACAAATAACCCAATCAACAAATGGGCCAAGGACCTCAACAGACACTTCTCAGAGGAGGACATACAATCAATCAACAAGTACATGAAAAAATGTTCACCATCTCTAGCAGTCAGAGAAATGCAAATCAAAACCACCCTAAGATACCATCTCACTCCAGTAAGATTGGCAGCCATTATGAAGTCAAACAACAACAAGTGCTGGCTAGGATGTGGAGAAAAGGGTACTCTTCTACATTGCTGGTGGGACTGCAAATTGGTGCAGCCAATTTGGAAAGCAGTATGGAGATTCCTGGGAAAGCTGGGAATGGAACCACCATTTGACCCAGCTATTGCCCTTCTCGGACTATTCCCTGAAGACCTTAAAAGAGAGTACTACAGGGACACTGCCACAGTCTTTTAAATAACTGGTGATAAGTAATTGTTTACCAATAATCACAATTACATTAGACCCCTGTGTTTCATTTACTACTTAGAAAACATCAACTCAAAACATGTAAAAGACTTATTAAATGGATAATAGGCTGAAACTAGGAAACAACTAGAGGAAAACATAGGGTAAATGCACCAGGACATTGTAATGAGCAAGGGTTTGGGGGCAAGACCCCTAAAGCACAGGAAAGCAAAACTAGACAAATCGGATTGCAAGAAAATAAAGTGTTCTGCACAATAAAGGAAATAATCCACAGGGTGAAGATTCAATTTAGAGAATAGGAGAAAAATCTGCAAGCTCTACCTCTGACAAGGAGTTAAAATGCAGACTATATAAGGAACTCTAAAAATGGCTAATAGGTAAGTGAAAAAATGCTGATCACTCATCAATCATAAGGGAAACGGAAATCAGAACCACAAGGAGATACCACCTCACTCCAATAAGAATGGCTATTATCAAAACAAAAGTTAATGTACTGGTGAGTGTGTGGACAAAAGGGAAGTGTTAAATACTGTTGGTGGGAATGTGAATTACTATAGCCATTATGGAAAACAGTATGGAGATTCCTCAAAAAAAATAAAAATAAAAAAGAGCTACCATATGATCCAGCAATCCACGCCTAGGTGTATATCCAAAGGAAATGTAATCAGTACGCCAAAGAGATACCTGTACTTCTACATTCAAATTACTATACTATATACAATAACTATTAGATGGAAATGACATAAGAATCTATGAACTGATGAATAGATAAAGAAAATATGTTACAAATGTACAAGGGAATACTATTCACACATAAAAGTAAAGACCTATCATTTATGATAACATGTATGCAACTGGGATCATTGTGTTAAGTAAAATAAACCAGACACTGAAATACAAGCACTACATGATCGCACTCTTATTAGGAATATATAAAAGTTGATATCACAGAAATTGAGAGCAAAATGATAATTATTAAAAAAGCGGTGGGTAAAAGGTTGATCAGTGGGTGTTAAGTTGAACTTAGATAGTAGTGTGATATGGCACAGCAGAGGAACTAGATAATGATTTTTGTACCATCTATCTAAAAAAAAATCTAGAGGAAATCTACTGAGAGCCATAGCCAAGTAGGAGTGACGCATGGCATTTTTGGTTGAAAGGTGAGGCCAGCAAGCCATTGAGATGATATGATTATGTTAAGATCTGCATTCAATTGGATATTAGACCCCTGCTGTCGGCCTCAGCCTGCTACTTTGGAGCTCTAGCAGGACTCCTGGAGAGTTCCCATTGGTTGGGGAAATGCGGTAGGAGGGATTTCCGAGGAGGGATTTTCCTGTTGGTGTCGTGTGG
This sequence comes from Urocitellus parryii, assembly GCF_045843805.1. Classification (NCBI taxonomy): domain Eukaryota; kingdom Metazoa; phylum Chordata; class Mammalia; order Rodentia; family Sciuridae; genus Urocitellus; species Urocitellus parryii. The sequence continues at coordinate 124,571,207 of NC_135539.1, read as the reverse complement.
CCCGGGAAATATGCCGAAGAAATCATTTTAAATTTTTGAATTTTTTGAATTTTTTCACCAAAAGAAGTAATAAATATTTGAGGTAATAGATGTGATTACACAATGTATGTATTAAAACATCATTTGAATATTTTTGGTTTTTATGTATAAGTTGAAACATAAATGAATTATAGAAAGAAGTAAAATCTGGTCCCAGGAAAGGTGACGCATAAGCCACATATGCAGTCTGTCCCAGTTTGCCCCTGTTTTGTGTCAACATATGTTTTAGCCAACTGGAATTTCACTGTCATTTACTGAGTAGCAAGACCTCCTTTCTCTCGCCAATTATTTACAAACAAGGAGCTAGGCATAACTAATATCGAGATTCAAAGGTGATTCATAACTGCAGATACACAAAGACAGACATAAAAGCTACTTTGAGTATGTTATGGAAGTAAATTACTGGTTTAAAATATTACCTCAAGGAATGAAATCGATTTTTCCAATATTATATAAACTCTTCCAATCAATAGAAAAAAAATGGAATATTCCCTTAGTCATTTTGAGCTTAACTCAAGATCAAAACTAGTCAAAGATGAAATAAGAATTAACATTAAAGCCATTCTATTTATCAAGATAGATGCAAACTTTAAAAGAAAATATGCAAATAAGTAAACTAAATGTTGCTTTCAGATGTACATGTGTTAGGGTGTGATACATATATTTTCAATATTTGGCATATATGTGTATTTCCAAAATCTATCATGGAAGCAGTATTTTGCATCAAAACACAAACTGAAAATATCTACAAATACCCACATTTAGCAATATGCAGACTAAACGTAAGTAACCAAGTCATACATACACACATGATTCTTGAAATTCAACAATGTTTAGAACAAATTTAAAAATAGGGTAACACTGAGATTTGAATTGCTGTTATTATTTTTAATAATGTAAGTAAAATAAAATTTATTATTTTAAAATATACCTATACTTGCTTAAAATGAGTAAATTTCATAGCATTTAAAAGATTCATTGATTAAAAATGAGAATTCAGCATCAAAAGAAATGATTAACTACTTAGAAAATATACATATTATCTAACAATGGAATCTATTGTTTTGGTTTCTTTACTTAAGAAATTTATGATTAATTTCACATCATCTTTAGAATGTCTCATTTTCTATTGAAGACAGCCTTTAATAAGAATAACGGAATCAATTTTTCAACACCAATAAAAATTTCATGCATTAAAGCATTTGCAAGTCCTTACAGAAAATCTTGATAATAACATACATTTGAAATAATACCCTGGCATTCCCCCAAAACAAACTCACAAAACATTATGATAGACATCTTCAACTATAGTATAACCATAATTAATTTGTAAATAAATTAATTAGAAATTTTAATTGATTAAAAATAACTCAACATGAGTGTGCAAAAAATATAGACATTATGCTAAAATGTTTGTCAGGAATCCTAAACCCAAAGAGTTTATTACCGAAACATGTTGGACTCATGTATGTAATTCTATTCTAGGTTAGATTCATTGACACTAAAATTGAATACATACAGAGTCTTAAAAAATAAGCAAATATTTAAAGAAAAATGTATGTCCACAATTAAACTTATAAACTTGTCAAACAGAACATAAAATCATGCAATATTTGAGAAGAAAAGGAGACAAAATATAGCATTTTTATGTGACAATATATTTTGTGGACTCATAACTTGCATCATTCTCTACCAAGGAAAGAGACTGATTATATGCTCAATTTAAAATGATAAATCAACAAACTCTTTTTTTTTAAGGACCTACCCTTGTCAAGCATTGTAATAGGCTCTGGGAAAAGAAGCAATAAAGGTCTGGTCTCTAATCTCGAGTAACTCATAGTTTTAGAGTGGTGCTGAGCAGGAAGGCGAACAGTACCTCCACTTATGCACCATCTTCAAGAAGGAAAAGATTTTCCCCTGGGGCTCAAAGAGTTTCAAGACCCTAATTGAACCTTATTTTTAAGACGCTTCGAGTTTTAAAATGCCTTCATGAGGCAAAGCTCTTTTGCTCTTGGCTTTTTTCTGTTGGCCTGCTGATATAATCTTCTCAGACTTTCTTTTTTTCCAAATCACAGTTGAAAGATAACAGAGGCCAGATACAAGTGAGAATTGGGGGGAAAAAACAAAACAGCATAAAAAAAAATACTCCTTGATCTATTTTAGTTTTAGGCTCTAGGCCTACTTCTGACCCTGAGCTCAAAAGAAAATTGCTCTGGGGTGTGTAGAGCTAAATCAGTCACTCACTAGTGAGGACATTTTTGTCTATGGGCTTGTCTTGGTGCATGTATCTATCTCTTCAAAGAAAGTCCCAGGTGGCCGGCAGACATCCCTCCCCTCAACCCTAGAATCTATTCCAATCAGGATCTCATCCCTATCTCCTTCATGATGCTTCCCTTATCAACCAACAGCTTCCCCACTGTCAACTCCGATGCTCAGTTCTGTTTTTATGAGATTTTTTTTTTTTATTCTTCAACAGAATTTGACACTGTTTTTCACCCTCCTTTTGAAAACGTACTTCTTAGTCTCTTCTCATTTGTCCTCAGTTCAATAGCAGCTCACTTTCAGTCTGTTTTTCTGGACTCCCCATCTCTTTACGAAACTCTAAATGTTGGTATATCCCAGGCATCTTGGATCTACTTTCCTTTATATTTACAATCCCTCTCTTGATACTTTCATCTTAGACTCAGGGATCTAAAGATCACCCATACTGACATTTCTCAAGTTTATATTTTCCTCCAAAACTCTTTCTTAAGTTCCACCTTATTGTAGCTAATTACACACTTGATTCATACAACTGGATTCTTACATAAAAGCCTCCACTATGATATACCAAGCTCATACACAAGACATTGTTTGTCATTGTTCTCCATTTTGACAAATGGCCCCACTTTTCACGTAGTTGCTGAGGCCTAGAAGCTTGGTTTTATTGTTCTCATTATTCAGATCTCCTACATATTCTCCATAAAAGCTCATTAACTCTAAACGTAAAATATCATCAATCTAACAACTGCTTACAAATTCTACTCTTTTACTTCTACACAAATCTTCATCTTCTTCCTAAGTAATGATTTTAAAAGCTTTCAAAATGATTTTTCCAGTTCTGTTCTTCCCTTTATACAAACTTTCTTCATATCTTAGCCACAGAAGTGCTAAGTATTATTGGAAAAATCTGAGTTCAGACACAGATCTTTCACCTTTCACAAAAACAAACCCAGAATGCATCCACCGGCCTAATGTTAGAATACAGAACTCTTAAACTCTTAGAAGACACAAGAAAATTTAGGTGTTCTTGGGCTTGGAAATGACTTTGTAAGACACTTTACAAAGCATAATTTGACAGGCAAAGCAACAGACTTCTTTATAGCTACAATTTCTGCTCTGTGAAAGATACTTGAGAGAAATAAAAGACACCATTACATATTAGGGATGCGGGAAATTTGCAAAACAAACATTAATAAAGACATATCCAAAATACACAAAGCAAAAAGCTAAAACCAAAAAGAAATGAAAAATTTTTGAAAGTAAATAAAAGAAAACTAACAACCAAGTTTTTAAAAAGGCAAAAAGTCTGAAAACCTCACCAGAAGATATAGACATGGCAATAAACATCAAAAAAGATGTTAAACCTCATATATCATTAGAGAATTGTAAATTAAAACAACAATGAGATATTGCTACTTACCTATAAAAATAGCTAAAATCCACTGACAACGCCCAGTGCCAGTAAGGAGGAACAGGAACTTTCATTTAGTGCTGGTGGGAATAGAAAATAGTGTAGTCACTTTAAAAGAGAATTCGACAATTTCTTACAAAACCAAATATAACAGCATTTTATCTAGCAATTGCACTCCTTGGTATTTACCCAAATCAGTTGAAAATTTATGTACACATAAAAACCTATATTCATATGGATATAGCAGCGGTATTCATAGTTTCCAAAGCTTGGAGACAGCCAGGATGCCCTTTGGTAGGTGAAAGAAACTTGTACATGTACAATGGAGTATTATTTAGTGATAAAAAATAATTTATTCAATAAAGCAATGAAAAGACATGGAGAAATCTTAAATGCATACTGATAAATAAAAATGTGAAAAAGCTACATCCTGCATGATCTTAATAATATCACATTCTGGAAAAGGTACAATTATAAAGAGAGTAAGTGATTGGTAGTTGCCAAGAGTTTGCCAGATGACACAGAGACTAATCCACAAAGCTACAACTATCTTATATTTGATAAAGGAGCTAAAAAGCATGCAATGGAGGAAGGATAGCATCTTCAACAAATGGTGTTGGGAAAACTGGAAATCCATATGCAACAAAATGAAACTGAATCCCCTCCTCTCGCCATGCACAAAAGTTAACTCAAAGTGGATCAAGGAGCTAGATATCAAATCAGAGACTCTGCGTCTAATAGAAGAAAAAGTTGGCTCTGATCTACATATTGTGGGGTCGGGCTCCAAATTCCTTAATAGGACACCCATAGCACAAGAGTTAATAACAAGAATCAACAAATGGGACTTACTTAAACTGAAAAGTTTTTTTCTCAGCAAGAGAAACAATAAGAGAGGTAAATAGGGAGCCACATCATGGAGCCACATCATGGGAACAAATTTTTACTCCTCACACTTCAGATAGAGCCCTAATATCCAGAGTATACAAATAACTCAAAAAATTAGACAATAAGATAACAAATAACCCAATCAACAAGTGGGCCAAGGACCTCAACAGATACTTCTCAGAGGAGGACATACAATCAATCAACATGAAAAAATGCTCACCATCTCTAGCAGTCAGAGAAATGCAAATCAAAACCACCCTAAGATACCATCTCACTCCAGTAAGATTGGCAGCCATTATGAAGTCAAACAACAACAAGTGCTGGCTAGGATGTGGGGAAAAGGGTACTCTTCTCCATTGCTGGTGGGACTGCAAATTGGTGCAGCCAATTTGGAAAGCAGTATGGAGATTCCTGGGAAAGCTGGGAATGGAACCACCATTTGACCCAGCTATTGCCCTTCTCAGACTATTCCCTGAAGACCTTAAAAGAGAGTACTACAGGGATACTGCCACATCGATGTTCATAGCAGCACAATTCACAATAGCTAGACTGTGGAACCAACCCAGATGCCCTTCAATAGATGAATGGATAAAAAAAAAATGTGGCATTTATACACCATGGAGTATTATGCAGCACTAAAAAAATGACAAAATCATGGAATTTGCAGGGAAATGGATGGCACTAGAGCAGATTATGCTTAGTGAAGCTAGCCAATCCCTAAAAAACAAATACCAAATGTCTTCTTTGATATAATGAGAGCAACTAAGAACAGAGCAGGGAGGAAGAACAGGAAGAAAAGATTAACATTAAACAGAGACATGAGGTGGGAGGGAAAGGGAGAGAAAAGGGAAATTGCATGGAAATGGAAGGAGACCCTCATTGTTATACAAAATTACATATAAGAGGAAGTGAGGGGAATGGGAAAAAAAAACAAGGAGAGAAATGAATTACAGTAGATGGGGTAGAGAGAGAAGATGGGAGGGGAGGGGAGGGGGGATAGTAGGGGATAGGAAAGGTAGCAGAATACAACAGTTACTAATATGGCATTATGTAAAAATGTGGATGTGTAACCGATGTGATTCTGCAATCTGTATTTGGGGTAAAAATGGGAGTTCATAACCCACTTGAATCTAATGTATGAAATATGATATGTCAAGAGCTTTGTAATGTTTTGAACAACCAATAAAAAAAAGTAAAAAAAAAAAAAAAAGAGTTTGCCAGATGGATAAATGGGTGAAACAGAAGATTTTTAAGACAGTGAAACTAGTCTGTATGATACCACAATGGTAAACACATATAATACATTTATTGAATCCCACAGACCACAACACAAAGGATTACCCTTAATGTTCTCTGTGGACTTGGTAATGATATATCAATATAAACTCCTCAAATGCACCATAGATAAGCAAGATATTTATAATACAGGAATCGATGAGGGGATGGGAAAGGGTGAGGGTTACACGGGAAACTTGTATTTTAAAATTTTTTTTCTGTAAATCTATAGTGCTTGAAAAGATAGAATACAGTAATTTTTACAAGTTTAAAAATAATATGATCCCCTGATTAAATATATCTCATATGTTCTCAGACTTAAACTAACTCTCAAAGACATTGCCAGAATTTAAAAGGGCCTGCATGACCCTTCTCCTGGCCACTGTTCTGCTGTCATATATTTTTTTTTCTCCAATAGATTCAAGACCTCTTGAGCAGCACTAGTCTACTTGTCTTTCTTAAACAAATCAAGCATATTCCTTTTCAAGATTTTTGACTCTGCTACTTCTTCTCCCAGGAATACACTTGCTTTCCATTTCAAATTATTTGCATGATTTTCTTCTGCACTTCATTCATACCTCTGCTAAATATTATTTCACAAGGGAGAATTTCTTTTTTTAAAAAAGTTAATTATCACTCTACGGTAATGATGCTTCGTGCATCATTTTAATGTTTACATATGTTTTATTTTTCACATTGTATATTAATGTTTCATACTGATAATTTCCTTTGAAAGCATTAATTACAGTATTACCTTCATGAAAGCAAAGACTTTGTTTACTGCTATATCCCAGATTCTTAGTGCAGAGCCCTTCCTATAGTAGCTACTTCCTAAGTCATTGTAGAATGAGCAATTGAGACTTGCAAGGAGCCATTTTTAAATATTTTGAAAGGTTCTATAAATATACTAAAGTTAGAACGATAATAAATTCTTATTTTCCCATAAGGAGAAGAATTGTTAGCATTTTGAAGAATTGTTTTATGTCATTATTTTAAAGACGATTTATTGTATCAAATTTTTTAATGTGAGCAAATGATCTGTAGAACAGACAAAAAGTTACATATCAAAAAGGTCCACAATGCATTAATATAAAAAATCTATATAAATTAGATAAATTGCTTCCTTATAAAATACTGGGAGTATAACAAAGCATTGTTACATATTCCCACATCAACAAATAAAATAACAGATAAATACACATTCAAAAACACATATCCTGACTTGATCCTCTTCATTATCCACATTTGTTTAGTTTACCTCCTTCACAGAAGTATTTTTATCTTCATTATTTTAAGTTTCTCTTATCTCTGTGGCTTTTTGTTCAAAGGCCTCCTGGAACCTGCATCCTTGAGACTATTTTGGCTAAAAAGGCCATTATAAATTTATCTTATCAACTAATCTTGTGCCTCTCTGAAAACCTTTTGTAATTGGTCTGGAGAGCCTATCACTTTTAGACCTAGATCATCTCAGATTTTGAAGAAATTATCTCAGCTTTGAAATACAATGCACAGAAATAATATAAACTCTGTAGTCTTTGGCCTTATATGGTCATGGAAGTGTTTCAGAACTTAACTTATCTACAATAGAGTCAATTATTTGTTTACAAAAATTATTTTTGAATGAACTATTGTACATTTTAGGTATTCCTACCTATCTTTTATATATAATCCTAAGACTCAGAAGTATCACTAATAATCACTTGGTCAAGAAATGTTTGTTAATATCATGTTTTGCCAGGTATTATTCTACACAACAGACACATAGTGGTAAATATAGTCAATAAGGTTCTGGTCTCATACCATTTTATATTCTAGTGAAATACTATTATGCAATTTGATCAGTAAAAATCATCAGTTTGATCAGTCTGTCCCTTTATTTAACAGACTGGACAAATAATTCCCATGATTATTTGCTTGACCATTCAAGTGAATATAATTTATCTTTATGTATCAAACTAGTTGTTAGTTATCATAGATAGCAAAGTAGCATATTTAGGAAATTCATACCAGACTCTTCTTTAGAACAAACCAATTAGACCAGGGATGATAACCTTAAGTTTCAGTTAAAAAAAAAATAGGGTTTCTAACCTTTGCAATAAAGCAAGAATAAGAAACAAAAGACAAACTTAACTAGAAAGGAAAATAGGAAATATTTTGAAATTTGCATATGACAAGATGGTGTTGATAGAAAACTCAAAGGAATCTATAAAAACTACTAGAAATAATATTTAATTTAATGAGGTCATAAAGTAAATAAATAAATCTCCTTCTATCTCTTAGTAATAAAATACTGAAACATAATTTTTTTTTCAGGTACTGGGGATTTAATACAGGGTACTTTACCACTGGGCCACATTCCAGGTGCTTTTTATTTTTTGTTTTGAGACAGGGTCTCACTAAGTTGCAGAGGCTGACCTCAAATTTGCATTCCTATTGTATCAGCCGAACCGATCACTGAGATTACAGGCATGCTTCACAACAACTGGCTATAATATAATTTTCTAAATGCCCCAATATGGGATAATTACAGTTAGTCAATTATTTGAATGATAATAAAATAAAATAAAAAATATTATTATAAGAAAACATTTTCAAAACTCTATATAAATGGAAATACCTACATTGTTCATGAATTAAAACACTGAACATTGTTAATTCTCCTACAGGACTTAAGCTAGCCAAACAATTCTTTTTGTGTGCGTGTGTGTGCAAGGATTGAACCCAGGGCCTTGTGCATATAAGGCAAGTACTCTACCAACTGAGCTGTATCCTCAGCCCCAAACAATTCTTAAAAGAATAAATTTGGGGCTGGGGATGTGGCTCAAGTGGTAGCGTGCTCGCTTGGCAGGCGTGCGGCCCGGGTTCGATCCTCAGCACCACATACCAACAAAGATGTTGTGTCCGCCGAGAACTAAAAAATAATAAATATTAAAAAAAAACTCTCTCTCTCTCTCTCTCTCTCTCTCTCTCTCTCTCTCTCCTCTTTCACTCTCTTTAAAAGAAAAAAAAAAAGAATAAATTTGGAAAACTTTTGCCACTTCATTTCAATTCATTATTAAAAGACAATAATTAAGACAATGGTATGGGTGTAAAGACAGACATATATCAGGTATTCAGACAAAGAAAATAAAACATATGTGTCCATCAAAAAACTTTACAGAAGTGTTCATAGAAGGTTTATTTATAATAATTCAAAACCAGAGAAAACATTTTCTATCAAGACAAGAATGGATAAAAAAAAAATAAATAAAATTCATGCATAATCAATGGATGCTACTTGGCAATAAAAGGACAGACTACTGATACATATATCAACATGGATAAATCTCCAAAAATGTGTATGAGTACATGTGCCAATTTAAAAAGATTTCAGAGTATAGAAATTCACTTTTAGAAAATTCTAGACAAAGAGCCAAACTAATTTTGAATGAAAGAAAAAAATAGATTGGAGTTTTCCTAGGGCCAGGTTTTTGAAAGAGGTACATTATATGTAAGAGGGATATTTTGAGGTGATGGACAATGTGCTCACGGTAGAAACAGATGTCACATTTATTGAAAGTTTACATTTTTAAATTTGAATGGCTATTTTTTATTGCTTACAAAGTATACTTTGATAAAATTCATTTAAAAATACAGACTCTCTAGATGAATGTCAGTATTACAGTGCTAACCACATCTTAATTTACCTATATTTATATTTACATATTTACAATGACATCTTATGTGTCCTTGCAGGTTCAGTTTTCCTCAAAATGAGTATGATTTCCAAATATTTACATCAGAGATAACCTATTTTTAATTCTAGTCCCACATAGATAATTAAGAATTCTCATAAAAATGGCTGCCTTAGTTTATCTTCTATGTGGTTATCATGAGACAAGATTCCCCTATCCATAGTTATGCTGACCTCGCCTCAGACAGTGAGCTCCTTCTTTAACAAAAAATTACAATGGGATCTCTATTTAATTGAACCAGTTTTGTTAGCATTATATTTCCTGGGCCCATTTTCTTTCTGAGACCTAAAAGCATAACTTTTCCTCTCCTCTGTCCTTCAAATGTCCCCAGTGGCTTTCTGTCCCTTGTGCCAAAACACCAGACATAAGGCTAATGACAGTAACCAGGATATTCCAAGCAAAAAAAACAGGCGACATAGTGATTGTTTGATAGCTTGGATGAATGAAAATGGCACACCCAAGATGAAGACTCGTATATCTAGAGTGATGTTGAAGTATAAGAAAATATATTTTTAGGTGTTTGTATAGTCTTTATATGAGGAGATTACCAAAATTCCTTTGTACAAATTTATAGCTCAGTAAATTTTTAATCAATATGACATATACCCATTTAGTACTACATTTTGTTTTATACATTTGTCCGCTTTGACATTGTAAAGTTAACTTGTCCTGGTGACTTAATTACTTCTGCACACAATGTGAAACTTTTGTGCACTAATATGTTTGGAAATTAGGTCATGATAATATTGAAGACATACTTGTGCTTTGTGAGTCATACCTTAGCTTTCTGGACACAATACCTTTATTTTTTAATTTTTATGTGGTGCTGAGGATCAAACCCAGTGCCTCACACACAGAAGATGAACTTTCTACCTCTGAGCTACAACCCCAGCCCCTCATATCTTAGCTTTCTGACATCACTCATTTCTAAATATATTTCTTTTTTTATGATCTCAATATCAAGAACTTAAGAAAATTCTTGTGGTTTTGTGATAGGTAGTTGAAGTGTATGTGCTTCTTGTTCTCTGTATTTTATAGACTGTGCATTACCATAGAAGAGTTAGGACTATGGTAGTAATAAGTTGAGTTTTGTGCAAATTTCCCCAGGGAAGTTTATAATTATACTGGACAACATCCCTACATTAGACATCTTCATGCACTTCAGAAGGCTGTTTCTTAATATTTCAATGTCTTTACACAAATATGTATGCTATACTAGTAAATATATAGTAGGGCCAAAATAGAATATATATTCCTCAACCAATGTTCTATAAAACATTGAAAGATGATTACTGAAAAGATTCTAGGTATTGTTGACATTAAAAATATGGTCCCTGATCAGTAAGGACTCAGCATTCATGTGTTCAATGACATTCATGGAAACTGATGACTTTAACTAATTACATATGAATTCAGGATACAGAATGCATTTCCTTGAGAACATTTGGCAATCAATAACAGGACTTGCTAAAAGTGGGTATTTTAAAACAAATGAAAGAACTTAACACTTAAGGGACTAGTGGTAAGAATATGATTCTATAGCTTGATTTACCGAATATCACAAATTCTCAATCTTATCAGCACTGAGTCCTCAGTACTTAAAATTTTATAACTATGGAGTCCAAAGAAATAATTTTTCTAGGATAGAATTGAATATTATTTCAACTTAGATATCAAATTTTTATTATTTCACTATAGTCATAAAATTTTATTATTAATTTATAATTTTGCTTGTCTTGCTGGTTTTTCAAATATCATTGACTGGGTGCTGATTCTAATTGCATTCAAAAATCTATATATAATCACTCTATATAGCTCATTTCAATTGCTCTCATTCTTTTTTTTTGGGGGGGGAGATTGTAAAACATAAATTTATACCCTTCTGTAGTGTTAGATCTAATCACAGCATGACCAAGGAAAGCAGCCTATTAAATATCATCAATCTTTATTATTGCAAGTCATAAATACCATTAGATATATGATACTGCTCCTAAGAAGCCAATTCTAATATTTTCTGAACTATGAAACCACTTGAGTTTATAAAATTGAACCATATATTTCATAATACACAGCGTATATATAGCAACATTATATATAGCAACATTATATATAGTAGACTATTTGAAGTTACCTTACCTATAACCAAAAACAGTCTGTTTATTTAGACATTTTTTAGCATCTAGGCTTAATATTAACTATTATTTTATACAAAAAGAGAAGAAATAAAAATTAAATGATAAAACTTTAAGAATAAAATAATATTTTTCTAAATTTTGATGGAAGTAGTATTTCAGACATAATTTATATAGAGAGACCAGATGGTTTAATTAAGAATTAGAGCTATCAAGAATTACCTTTTATTTGGATTACCTTTAAAGTCCATACATTTTTGCTGTAGTCATGATGTATAATAGCATTAATTAAATTAATCATGAATTTTACATGTGAAATTAATTTAATTTGATGTTTTAAAAGCCATATATAGGATGCAGTATACTCACAGTTTACCAAAATGGGTTTCTTAGAAGGAAATTACCAACGCTGTCCTCGCTCATACACTCTACTCATATGTATGGATTTATAGATTCCAAACAAGTGCAACTCATTGTTAAATCATTATATACTTGTAACGTGTTTAAGATGAGAAAAGGCAGTAATACCTCTGACAGGACATATTTTCCATTTTTGGATGCTGAAAGCATCTACTTTAATCAGATTATTGGTTGATGATGAATCATATACATTTTTCATAAAAAGTGGGGAAACAAATTATGAAGTTAATGGTGAAAAAGAAAATATACATGAAGTTAGGAAAGAATAAAAATGGAATTTGAGGGTTGGGAAATGTATTCCTCTAAAGTTGTTAATGCCCACACACCTCTTGAAGTCTCCTAAGAACACACTCAATGAACACTACCAGGCTTAATCAGTTAAGAGCTTATTTAAAAGATCATTTGAAAAAAGGAATTTTGGATTTTATCTTAAAACAAAGAACATATACAAGCCCATTATTCAAGGAATTGATAATATCTCATCAGCAAAAGCTCAAAGGTGGAGACAATTTAAAAGGCATGAATGTAATCTAAAATGAGAGATAATGGTGAAGTGAATGGAGAAGTATGCATATTAAATACATTTTAGTGACACTAAAGTTAGACAGAAATTCATAGCTAACCTGATAATGAAGGGAAGAGAATTGTCATGGAGAATTTCAATTTTAAGTGTTAGGCAATGCATAAAACGTAGCTGCAATTCACTTATACAGAAAACACATAAAAATTGCAATAATTTTAAGTCAGACACCACCTGGCTACATGAAGTGACATATATTTGTCCCTGCCATCTAATTGCATGTTTGCAAGATTTCAAGAGGAAATTTATGTCCCAAATGTAGCCCTAGAAAAATATATTGAAGAAAATGTTTGCCAAACCATTTTGTAAACAATCAGTGTCAGAAATCCTGGTGAGGTTATTTAAATACATATTGTTGATTGTTACTCTTCTAAATTTTTATTTTCAGTAAAATTTTACAGGAAACAAACAAACAAACAAACAAACTCCCTAGATATCTGCAAAGCTCTTGTGGTTTTGGAAAGTAGAATTCTGAGATTCATGTAGAAATCAATTAATTCTGTCTAGGGCAGCTAAAAATTTCCTTTGTTTCTTAAATGCAAGTTCAAGTAGATCAACCTATTAGGATGCCTTTTAATGAATTAATTTAACATTATCTAGGCATGGAATTTACCTAGGGAAAAAGATGCCTCTTCTTATCTGTAAGTGCTGAGAAATCACAATCTGATTCAGGTATCAGTCCTTTTCTGGGGCATGTCAGAAACAGCTCTGTCAAATTATTTTAGAGAAAAAAAATCAGATTAATTCACTGAAATCAATAATTCAGCTTATCTTGTAAAAATCAGGGCAATTTTTTCCCCAGTTCACTATACAATTAATTCTCTCCCTTTCAAATGCTCCATTTTAGAAATCAAAATGCAGACTAATCAAGATTTTTATCACTTTTATGGAAGAGTCAGACAAAAAATTTGCAAATATTCTACTTATTTTATTTTTCATATCTCATACACATCAGTACTTCTAATTTGATGCCTCAATGCAAGTTTTGTTGTAAACTTAATATGTAATTAATTCAATAATATTGTTCAAAATGACTGGCATGATCCCCATTACTTCTGCTCTTGATGATAAGAGACATCAGTGAATCTTACTACTAAGACTTAAGATAGTTTAGAAACTAGAGTAGAAGACTGTGGAAAATAGCAAAAGTTAACATACAAAGTCTGATTTTGATTAGACTATACTATTTTCCAATGTCGAGGACTTCCACAAAGTAAGCTGCGTGGCAAGGTGAATATCCATGACCTAAAGGAAATGTTTAATATTCAGCTATATGTGGTTTTGTAAAGTGCAAAATTCAAGGATTGCACACCATGAAAGAAGTAAAAGAGGAAAGGATCAAGATCAAGACTCTAAAAAGATATATTTTTAAATTAATGAGCAGAGCAGGATGAACCCATGACATTCATATATATTGGAGGAAATGAAGGAGAACATGAGATTGTGAGAGGCAAAAAGAAATTTTAATAAGATTTCCCTGATTCAGAAAAAAAAAAAGGCTGGTCATCAGTGTATTATTGAAAATAGCAACAAAAGTGATTGATCATTATGATTGGAGCATATTAAGTGAAATACTTCAGGAGTTATTCTACAAGTTAAAGTAGAACTAATCAGTGTAGATTACTCTATGAAAATATTTGAATATTTAGGACAAAAAGATACATATTATTGTAGCTAAAGGTCAGATACATGCCAAAGGAGGTTTGTTGTCATGCAATCCCATGTTATTACTGTTTTCAAATCTAAAAGTAAGTCTTTGTTTCTATTTACCCTGCCGATGCAAAGGAGACAGTAGTGATAGAAATTACATGTGCAGAGGACGTAGTATAATTAACAGGGTGATTTCTGAGGAGTAAGAAGCTGTATGGTAAGCCTGTGTTGAGAGCATCAGCATGTATTGAGGAGTATTTCTGAGAGAATTTGATATTTTACATTTCACACATGTGGCAGAGTTACAGCATAAGTTACTAGTCTGTTATTTCTTTTTCCTTTCTTCTCTCATTAGTATCTCAGAGGCTACTTCTCCTTCCTCCAGCCTGCAGCAAAAATAAACACTGAAAAAAACTGCAGGCTAGAAAGCTCTAGATGCATGCTTACACTGCTGGTTTTTCTACTAATAAAAATTAAGCAGAAGGGAAGGAAAAGGAGTTTGGGTTTTAAGGAATGATATGGATGAACTTGATATAGTGAGAGTGAGGGAGCACAAAAACAAATCTTCTTTTGTTTTGTTTTGTTTTGTTTTGTTTGTTTTGCCTTCAAGGCTTGGTAAAGGAATATAATGAACTCACCACCTTTTAGGTGCTACCAAACATGCAACATGCTAATTTACCACCTGTGGACCATTCTCTGATCCAACAGTCCTAGACAATTTAACCCCTGTCAGGACAAGGTCTTATTTTATGTAGAAATGCCTAATTAAGGAAAAAAATCAGATGGGAATTTTTTGGTAGCTGATGGCACAACTATACTTCCACACAAGTAAGTTTGAGAGAATGAGATCTCGAATAAGAGTGGAGACTTCTAGTTATAGAAAAGGCAGACTAAGGAAAAGATAAGGCATTAGAAGAGAACAGACATCCATAATTTTGAAAGAAACTAATACTGGATATTTCAAAGAGAGCACAGAGAATTTCTCAACTAGGCACCAAAAGCTTAGTTATGATTCAAGATCATGAAGTCATGGAAACACAATATGTGTGATTGTATTCAGCATGGTGCCAGGAAAGGATAAAGGAGTATTGGTGTCATCAGGTACTGTGGTTATATAGATATAACAGGCAGAACACAGCTGAAGAATTTACTAATAAATGCAGAATATTGACAAGCAGACTATGTGATAGAAAACAGGTAAAGGAAAGGTCATGGACTTAAGAAGTCAAGATATGAGATGCATGTCAATTAGGAAAGGTCATGGAATTAAGAGGTCAAGATATGAGATGAATCTATATGTACACATTCAATTACTGAGAATGATGGCAAAACTTAAGCTAGAAAAGGGAGAGACTACGGACTGTAAAAATGCCTGGGTATGGACATGAAAGCAAGAGAAAATTGACGTAGTTAGAATGAAAAAAAAAATCAAGGAAATAAGAGTTTGATAAAGTTGAAGATCTGTGCACAAGTAGTAGTAAAACGAGAGAACAGAAACAATTGGGAGTTATGATTAGAAAGGAGAGCACTTAAATTTAATATCAAAAGAAGAACATCTAGCATTTTCAATGGCAGCAATAAATGGCTACATCAGACTGCAGATGCACGCCATTTAGGAAAGGTCATGGACTTAAGAGGTCAAGATATGAGATAAATCCATATGTACACATTCAATTACTTAGAATGATGGCAAAACTTAAGCTAGAAAAGGGAGAGACTGCAGACTGTTATATTTGTACAGCCACCAACAATGGCAGCCCCACAAGGTATAGAGAATTGAGATTGGAGAATTTCCATAAAACCATTCATCACCTGTGGTAGAAGAGCAAGTGGGCACTTTGGAAGCGTGTGCTGGAGTCTGGAATAATAAGGTTCTGAGGAAGAGATAAATCTATAGGCAACAAAATCCCCATCCTCCTGTTGTTTCTATATCATCAGATCACAGCAGCCTGAAAAGTCTTTATAGGAAAAAATATAAAATTTTATTAATGAAAAAAGCATTGCCTTTTTTTATTTATTGAATCTAAACCAACCACCTAGGATATAAAACCAAAGAAATTGCAGTGGATATTGTTGGTGTCAGCATGGCCATTTCCTCTTCTAGAAGCTGACCTGAGCTATTCCAGATCTCACCTCTCCACCTCTACTTGACTCAGCTGAGTGCTAAATAAACTAATACAATCATCTCTCCCTTTCCTTTTGTCAGACACTGGCACGGAATAGTCCAAAGAGATATAAAGGGACTGAGGAAAAGAAAACCTTTGAGAAATATTCCTTAATATTTAAGAAGAGATAAAAATAAGAGAAACAAATGATGATTTTCTTTTGGCTTTGTTTTGTTGTATTTGTTCAATAACTAAAACAACAGCCACTGTTTTGTGACCAGAGGAATATGCTGAAGATGACAAAAAGACAGGATGAATGGAGCCCTGTCTTTGATGACATCACCAAGTCCCTGAATTAGCCCACTCTCCTGTCACTCTCCCCAGACAGCTCGCCATGTGAGATAATAAAACCTCATTCTTTAAGCCATTTGGGCCTTTTATTTTCTTATAGATCAAAGCATCCTAAAGAAAACAGTCATTTTCCCAATAATTTCTTGTTATTATGGCTTCAAAACATTGTGAGAAAAACACTATTATATGAGGAGAGTAACACACCTTCTCTATGTGATTTAAGGACTCAGTGGTTTTGAGGGCTCTGCTGTGAATTTATTAGCATTCCTTCCAAATTCTGTGTAACTTAAGGTCACTGTTCTCATCATTTTAACTGTAAAAAAGCCAAGATAAAGAAAGATCAAATGGTTTATCTAAAGTGTTCCAACAAATCCTAGTAGTAATTTCCAACCCCTAGGCAAGAACTTTTGTTTCCCATCAACTTTATTGAGGTATAATTAACAAATTAAAATTATATGCAGCATTTTCTGGTGTGCAAATGTGATGATTTGATATACATATACACTGTGAAATGATTAGTTATATTACTCAATTTAATACAACTAGTTACCTTTGTGTGTGTGTGTGTGTGTGTGTGTGTGTGTATGTGTGTGTTGGGAACACATAACCTGTACTCAGCAAATTTTAAGTATTTTAAAGTACATCACAGTATTATTAACTATAATTATCATGCTGTGCATTAAATCTCCAAAACTTACTTATTTTATAACTGAAAGTTTGCATCCTCTGACCAAGTGCCCTATCTCCCTCACCCATACCCAAGCACCAGCTCCTGGAGACTGCCTTGCTCTGCTTCTAAAAAAGTCACACTTTTTTAGAGTCCACCCACAAGCAAGATCATACAAGGTGCATCTTTCTGTGTCTGGATTATTTCACTTAGCATAACGTCCTCCAGGCAATGATTTTTGGATATGAACTCAAAAGACAGGCAACAAAATAAAAAAAAACAAACAATTGGGACTATGTCAAACTTAAAAGCTTCTGCACAATAAAGGAAACTATCAACAAAATGAAAAGACAACCCATGGATTGGGGAAAAATATTTGCAAACCTTAGATCTGATAAGAAACTAATACTAAAATATGAAATGAACAGCAGGCGAGAAGTCTTCAAACAAGAGCCTTTCCACTCTGGTCTTCCTCTGGTTCACCTCAGTGTTCCTGGCTGACAGGTGGCTGGGGTCTTCTCGCTACTTCCAGCAGTTTGTGCTAAAATCAAGGAAGTGCTGAAACAACTTTTATAATTTACAGGTTTTCTCCAGGCCAAATACTCTCTGGAATCATCTGGAGGCATGGTCTTAGTGAGCTTAATACCCCTGTTTAACATTTATATAGGATTTTGATTACCAGAAGAATTCCTTCCCTCTGTTGACATTTTGACACTGGTTTAAGCAGTTATGTGAGGGATTATCTCAGCTCTGACAAAATGACAATGAATTCTGCTAATTGTGGAGAAATCTTAACAGACTGGCAACATTGTACTCTCTTAATACTTTCACTGCTTTCATTAAAAAAAAATTCAAATGATTAGCTCATATTGAATAGAAACTCAGGTTAAGCAAGTCCATCCATTATCCCCTCCTGGGATTATTTCCCTTTTTAATTCTTCTGTTATATTTTGATATTTCTTTCACTGCATTAATTTTTTCAATACTCAGCTACTTTAAATGGATTCAACTGATTAAAATATTAAGTTTAAATCCTAATTTTGAAAACATCATCGGAAGTCCTGCTAGTTAATATTATTTTCACCATAACTATCTTAGAGAAAAAAAAAAAGTGTAAACATTTTTATTTAAATACATTTTAGCAAAAAACTTAAAGTATTTATTTATTTATTTTGTTCATTTGTGTTTTATTTGTGTGTGTGTGGAGGGGTGTGCTTGTACTAGGAACTGATCCCAGGGGCTCCTTAGCCACTGAAACACATCCTCAGCCCTTGTATTATTATTTTTATTTGGAGACATGGTCTCCCTAAATTGCTTAGGGCCTTGCTAAACTGCTAAAGCTGGCTTTGAACTTGGCACCTTCCTGATTCAGCTTCCTGAGCCACTGTGATCACAGGTGTGACCCACTGCACCTGGAAAATATTTACAATTTACTAAGAAAAATAGGTCACAGATTATAAATTCTGAGAGAGATTGGTTAAATTTGTGAATTTAGGACAGGTACAGTGGTACACACCTGTAATCTCAGCTGTTAATCCAAAATCTGAAGCAGAAGAATGGCAATTTTCTGGGCAATTTAGCAAGACCCTGATACAATATAAAAAAATAGAGCTATTGATGTGGTTCAGTGATAGCTCACCATGGGTTCAATCTCTTAGTATTACAAAATGAATGAATGAATGAATGAATGAATAAATAAATAAATAAATAAACAAACAAACAAATAAATAAATAAATAAAATGAAATAAATGAATATAATGTCATTTTAGGACTGCAGGAATATAATCATACCAAAAACATCTAAAAAGATTAGTATATAAGAAGATCTCCATAGTCTAAATTTATTCTTATACAATATAAAGTTAATAGTTAATTTAACCTACATGTATACTTTTAAAGCCAATCAAAACCAAATAACCCACTAAATTTTCTTATTTAGTTTTCTAAAATAATTCATGTGGTTGTAGGCAGATTCCAAAAAATTACATGATATAATAGTATGATTATGTTTTTTTAAAAATCTCCTGGCATTAAAAATAACTAGAGCAAATTTACTTTGTATTCTGAACAGATTTTTGCCTGATTCTCATATTCATTCTGTGATTTTACATGCAATTTTGAATTTAATATAGATAACTAATAAATTTATTTTTTCTCCATATTTTTATATAATAACTTTTTCTTTTTTGGTAGAAAAAGGGGATTTAAGACATCAAGTATAACTACAAAGGAATTTAGAGAATTGTATTTTCAGAAACCAACATGATTTTCTGAGAATTGTAAATTTGAAGACAATTATTATATCTATATTCATAGGCCCAGATTATAAACATTACTTTCATGAAGATATCATTCTAAAATGCTTTTTTGAAATTTGAGAATAATAACCATACTTCTGTTCAAATAAAATATTCACACGAGAATAATTGGTTTTATATGGCAACATGATATTAGAAGATGTGGGGTTTTTTTAATGTTTTTTAAGTTGTTGATGGACCTTTATTTTATTTATTTGTATGTGGTGCTGAGAATCGAACCCAGTGCCTCATGCATGCTAAGCAAGCGCTCTACCACTGAGCCACAACCCCAGCCCAGAAGATGTGTTTTGAATTCATAAACTTTGGTTAGCATTGTTCCTATACTAGCTGTTACCTATGAGAACTTAGGTACGTTTACTACCTCCATGCATTTAGTTTCCTCATTTCTAAAGGAAAATGCATAACCTATATTGTGTGTAAGTACCAACAACAATATATGTAGAACATTCAATTCATATCTGCCACATGGTATATATTCATTAAGTGTCTCAATTGCATATATGCTTATTTTTACATTTTAACTTTATAAACACAGGAATTTTTACAAGTCAAGAGAGATAAATAATAAGCAAATTTTATAGAAATTGCAGTATGCTACTTCATGCCCTTCAAACTCTACTTTTACCTGAAAATAATTAATAACTTGATGGTAGATTTTTACAGTGTGAGTTTTCTATTATGGATGGGATTTCCCAGTCTTCATGATAGAAATTTTCCCATACAATCCATGTTAAATTTTTATCTCCTTCATCCAAATTTCCAATCTGGATACTCACTTTCACTTCTTTCACACAATGTAGTATTGGAAAACAGCCAGAGCAAACACCAAAGAAAAAGAAATAAAGACTATCCAAATGGGAAGAAAGGAAGTCAAATTGCTACTCTTTACAGATGACATGATCTTATATATAGGAAAAAAATAGAGACTACCAAAAAAAAAAAAAGACTATTAAAACTATTAAATTTAGCAAAGTTAAAGGGTATAAAAACAAACATATAAAAATCGATAGCATTATTATTGCCAACAGAGAATTACCTGAAATTGAAACTTTAAAATATGATATAATCCCATTTATAATAGCTACAAAACACTAGGAACAAAAATGTAACCAAGTAGCTCAAGTATTTCTACAATGAAAATTACAAGGTATTGATAAAAGACATTGAAGAAAACACTTAAAAATGGAAACACATGCTGATTCAAAGAATTAATGTTTTTAAAATGTCCACACTACCCAAAGCACTCCATATATTCAATTTAGTCCCTTTGAGAATGTCAATGACATTCTTCACAAAACTAGAAATAACATTCCTACAATTTTTTGGAGCCCTAAGAAACAACCCCACATAGCCAAACAGTCTCAATCAAATTGGAACCAAGTAAAACAGGGGCACACACCTGTAATCCCAGCAGCTCAGGAGGCTGAGTCAAGAGGATGGCAAGTTTGAGGATACCCTCAGCAACTTAGTAAGGCCCTAAGCAATTTAGTGAAACCCTGTCTTAATATAAAAACTAAAAAGGTATGGGGAAGTAGCTCCTGGTCAATCCTGGGTGCTGAAAATTAAAAAGAACAAAGAGACATTACACTACCTGACTTCAAAATATACTACAAAACCATAGTCATCAAAATGGCTTAGTGTAGGCATAAAAACAGACACAGAACAATGGAACAGAATAGAGAACCTAGAAGTAAATCTAAACGTTTATCGCTGCCTTATTTTTGACAGACTTGCTAAGAATACAGTAGACAAAGGTTAGATTTTTCAATAACTGATACTGAGAAAACTGTTTATCAAAATACAGAATAATGAAACTAGACCTCCGTCTCTTAAGATTTACAAAAATCAACTAAAATTATATTAAAGCTTAAATGTGAAATCCGAAATGATAAAACTATGTGAAGAAAACAGGGGAAGTTTCTTTAAGACATTGAAAATGCACAAGGGTTTTTAGATAAGACTCCAAAGGACAGGAAATGAAAGCAAATACAAAGTAACTAGATTAGATCAAACTGAAAAGCTTCTGAAGCTTCTACATAACAAAGGAATCACCCATCAGAACAAAGAGACAATCTACAGAAAAAGACTTGCAAACTCTACATCAGATAAGGGTTTGGGATCAAAAGTAAATAAGGAACTCAAAAAACTCAATAGCAAATTAAATAAATAAATTACCTGATTAAAGATGGACAATAGATCTAAATAGACATTTCTCACAAGATGACATACAAATGCCCAATGAGTATATGAAGAAGTTCTCAACATGACTAATCATCAAAGAAATCAAATAAAAAACATCACATCTTCTCAGTCAATAAGAACAACTGTTATAAAAAAAAAAAAGCAATAGGAAAAGAAAACTGAAGCTAACAAGTATTGGTGAGGGAGCGGGGCAAGGGGACCCTTGCACAGTATTTGTGAGAAGATAGATTTTTATATTATAGAAAGCAGTGGGGGAGTTCTAAAAGTTTGAAATAAAACTGTCATATGATCCAGTAATCCCATTCCTCCAAAGGAAACCAAATCAGTGTTTTCAAGAAACAACTGTACTTCCATGTTTGGTAGCACACTATTCACAGTAGCCAAGAAACAGCAACAAGCTAAATGTCCATCAGCAAATGAATGGATTAAAAATTGTGGTAATACGCACAATGGAGTGCTATTCATCAATAATAAATAATGAAATCCTGTTATTGGTGATGACGACATGAATGGAACTCAAGATTATTATGTTAAGTGAAATAACTCAGAAACATGATGACAAGTATCTCATGATCTTATCCATATGTGGAATCAAAAATTTGACCTCATGAAATTTGAGCATAGAATGGTAATTACCAGAGGCTGGGGAGAGTGGTAACTTTTGATATTTCCACAAAAATACTATTTCCTTCCACAGAGAACTTTAGATACATTGGGGGGAACAATTATTTAGTGTATATTGTTAATAAAAAATTGCAAATCCTTTCCTAACCCTTTCTTCTTAAGTTTCTTCTAATCCTGTTTTTACTGGTAGATGAAGATATTCATAAAGATCCAGCTTGACATGACCATAGCCATCTTGGTTGTGACTGCCAACTTGCTCACCAGGTGTCCCTGGCATTGATTCCAAACTCTATATGATAAATAAAATTGTTAAAGTAGTCAGCCAACTATTTCATCTCGGGCATTGATGCCTAGACTGTCTCTTAACCACTGTTTGACATGTTAAAGTTTCTGAGAAAGCCCAGGAACATCCAGATTGGCTTTGGGTCCCCTTTGTCTAGCTTCACATATAAATTTCTTTCTCCTTCTGTATGGTGTGATGATTGTCCTGTCTTGCATCTTCTGCCTTTGGTGACTAGTTCTCAGTTCTAGTACTCCAGTTTTTGTTCATTTGTTTTTTCTGAAACAATGTTTAATGTATGTGAAATATGAAATATTCCTGCAAGCTAAACCAGTTGAAATAAACACTCAAAGCAGGAGTCCTTGACACCAAGTTGGTTTCAATAAATTTATCTTCAAATAATTTTTTAACAAAAATCCTGCATCTGTCTTTAAACATAAATTTTAAGATGCTAAAATTAAAGTGCAAAAATGCTATTGGATTTCAGACAATTTGTCACCCCAATTTGGATAACGAAGTGCACAGACAGTGTAGGAGCAACAAGTGGAGTTAAATGTGCATACTGAATGATCAGTCACTTGGAAGCACAGAGAGTCATGAATACAGATGAAAATATGTCCAGATGGGATGAACAGCATGAACAAAGATACCTGGATATCAATGGTATGATAACTATTCACACATTCACACATTTAAGTAATATTCTTTTAATTCTCTGATCTCTTTCTAACAGAAGCAGTAGAAATTTAATATGATCTAATTTGGAGTTTTCAAATTGAGTTTTGTCCAAATTAAAAAAAAATCTTAGTCATTTTTAAAGTATCATGGGGGAACTGGAACATGTGGTTTTTTGTTTTATTTGTTCTTGCTGGTATCCATCAAAGCATCTGATTTCTTGTTTCATACTCTGAAAAGAAATCTAATAAAAGAACCCCTTTTTCATTGTTTACTGTTACTTTGATATAATTTTCCACAAATATGGCCACCAAAGACATTGACAAGATTGGAAGTATGTAGGTATGGAAAATAGATTCTGAAAAAACTTAATAAGCTCATCTTTCACATACATTAAACTTCCATGATATGAAAAGATGAAAAATATTCAAATAGCAATGAGTAATATGTTGTTATAAACTAGAGATTTGTTTGTTTGTTGAAGAGAGAAATGTCTCCTTCTGGTAGAGCAACTAAAATCTGATTTAAATATATCCAAGTAAAGTCAGTAAATAACTCAGCAGTTTGTAGGTCTTTGCATATGTCACAGAAAACTCTTAACCAAGGGCAAGAATCGGGTTATTACCCTGACCAGACAGCATCTGTTACAAGGTGAAGGGCAGGTTTCTTTCTTCATTGCTGTTCCAGAATGAGTGAGGGGGGAAAAAACGAGAGAAGAAAAGCTCCTCCTGGTTTCTTCTTGGAAAAAGTCATTATTTGGAAGAAATATATTTTTTTGTTTGTTAGACTTTCCACAAATTATTTATAGTCTGGTAAAGCTAGACTGACTGGTAAGTAAATATTGTTCAGTTTATTCTACGTGAATCTTACATTATTCTCAAATTATACTCTTGTTTTCCTTAAAAAATAAGTCCAAGGTAAAATAATTTCAGGATTGTCTATTGTTGTGGCTCTGACGGAGCTTATTTGGGACATAAAGTGGAGAAGCCAGAGTCTGCAAAGACAAATGAGAACCCATGAAGAAGTGAGTACCAGTACCCACAAGGACATCATGGAATCTGCATCTGTCAACCATCTACAATGATGATGTCATGATGGCTCTATCAGGTGTCACCCTTTGCAATGCAGCTGCACTTCCTGTGGACCAAAACCTGAAGAAGATGCAGGAGATGTGACTAGAGCTGAAGGAACTGAGTCCCCACTCAATCAAAATGGACACACAAGACACATGAACTTTCATGGTGCCCAGTGACTTACACTAATCCTCTAAGGTTAAGCTCTGCATTTCAGATCTCACACAAAATGTCTTATGGACAGTGTCTAAAAAGAAGGGAAATCTGAGAAATGTGACTTCTGTTTAGTTTACCAGACACAATTCAAAGTTACCACAAATATTTAATGCTAATTTATTAAAAATGGTGCTATTTATTTTTTGTTCCTGAGTCATTCTATTTATATTTATGGGCTACTAAATAAGGAACTCATTGGCTATTTAGAGCATACCACCAATGCTAAGCTATAAGATGCAATCTTTATGCTTAGGATACCAGCAAAGTGAAGGGACTCAGCTTAATTATTTTATATAAATTGGAAATAATTTTATATTTCCAAAAATGTGGCAAAATAAAAATTTAGGGTGTCCTTATTGTTCCTTAATAGTTAAGTATTGTTTTATGTAGACTTGTACATTATTGGATGGACAGTAGGTAAAAACCATAATCTTCATAGTGTTTAAAATTTCAAGAGTGCTAGAACTAGTCCTAACTTATACAATTATCGAACTGGGTTGTTGACATAAACTCCCAAAGTAAAACAAAAACCTTCTTTGGATTAAAAAGGCAGAAATCTTAATAGACTAAATTCATTTCAGCTTTCACTCCTTCCTGGGTATCTAGTCTGGGAATGGCTGATTAGGAGTAGTCTTTGTAAACTGAAGTCTTGGTAGGGTATTTCATACAGCTGGTATGTCCAGTGACTTATTTTATGTTACAATCAGGAAACTTACATATATAGTTCATTGAGAACTGTAGAATATGCAAAATCTACTGATTTCCTTCAGTTTATGAATAAATAAAACCTAGTGATGACAGGCCATCTCTCACAACTTTATTTAGGGACCCCAAATTTGTTTGTTAAAATTTAAAGGAGTTTTAAGCCTCCTCTTTATTACCCTTTCCCTTATATTTTGTGCATTCATACAGAGACTGATTATGAAATTCTACATAAACAAGCTGAAAGAGCTCTTGTACCAAGGCCACCAGATAAAATACAGAATATCTGGATACATTTAAATTTCAGATAAGCAAGACCTTTTTAGTAAAAGTATTACATAGGACAGAAAACTGCATGGGGCATACTCATACTAAAAAGTAGATCTGAAATTTAAATTTAACCAAGTGTCTTGTATTTTTATTTGATCTGCCTGACAACTCTACCCTGAGTTTACTGCAGAAAATTAATACTGAAAATTCATGTTTGAATTACATGAATAATCTCTACATGCAAATATCACAACAAGCTATCAGAAGGCTAGAAAGGAATCTTTCTGAGCTTTACTTGCAAATTTTCAAGATGGATACGAAGTCCACTGTCTCCAATTCATCCCAGGGAACATGTTGCTCTTCTAGCCAGTTTAGCCTGGGGGCCTGCTTCAGTCAATATAAATGAACGAAATTGTCTATGTATCTCCTCATTCCCCAAGTAAGTATTTATCACCTTTGTCATCTTTACCTTCTCTCCCAATGCTTCTTTGTAACAATTTCAGCTTCGAATGTCAGAAAGGAACAAAAAAGATTCTGTTGTCATAAAAGTGCTTTGAACATTTTTTATTATACACTGTGGTGATATAGCTAGCTTAGAAAGTAATCTTTCAAAGCATCGATAGAGGAAGGAAGGATGTTGAGTTTGAAAAAGATAAAAATAGAAGGCTAAAACTGCAACTGATTCCAACTTGATGCTTTCAACAGCTTCTTTCCTCTTTCAGTTTTAATAGCTTGCTTTTTTAAAAAAAAAGCATGGAGTGGGTGGTTTACAAAGAATTGTAAATAATGAAGACTATATCTACAAAATGAATGAAAAGCAAAGAACTAATCAATAAAAATCAGTGGAATTAGTGACTTGATTTTAAGCCCTACCCCTTCTCCCATGTCCTTTAAAAATAATCATAGTCTATATGCAAAAAGACTTATCTGCATTATTGTAAAGGTTTATTGTTCATAGCTTTCTAGCTAGTTTTCTAGCTAAATTGTGTTGACACCATAGACCTACATATAGAAAGATGACACTGGGAGATCTTAGGATGGAATAACTGTCATGTATCTCTCAGAAGCAAAGCCTTTGTAATCTGATAGCCTGGAATCCAACATGGGTTCATGGGAGTTTGATTATGTAAGATACTTAACCTTCCAAAGCAATGTTTTGGTTGAGCTAATATATGAAAGTTCTTGAAATAGGATTACCATGGCTTGTGTATGGTTAGAATGCTTCTCCAATGGTTTTATGCTGGACACTCGGTCCCCAGTGTGGTGACAATGAGAGATGGTGGAACCTGGGAGAGGTGAGGCACAGTGGAAGGTATTGAAGGGTGTACTGCCTCAGAAGGGATTAATGCTGAAGTGGGTCACTTCCCATGAAAATGGGTTGTTAAGTGAGTTTGGGTTCCTCAGCTTGCTCTCTTCCTTGCTTCCTCTTGCCCCTTCTGCATGAAATTATTTTCCTTTTTTTTCCCCAATTATTTCATATTGTGACAGAGGAAAGGAACCCTCACCAGTATACAGGTACCATGCTCTTGAATCTCTGGAACTGTGACTTAAATAAACTTCCTTATTTTATATAGTATGAAGCTTCAGTTCCTTTGTTCTACCCCAAATAATACAGAACAAAATAAGAGCCCAGCAAATAACTCACTTTGAAAAGTTATTACCTGTAATATTGCTCATCTTTTCCTAATGATAATATTTTACAAATTATCACATTGGAAAAAAAAGTATGGGGGCTGGGGTTGTGGCTCAGTGGTAGAGCACTTGCCTTGCACATGTGAGTCACTGGGTTTGATCCTCAGCACCACATAGGAATAAATAAAGGTATTGTTTTCATTAACAACTAAAAAATTTAAAACAAAAAGTATGAACTTTCCCTTATGAACCTGGTAAGGAGAGACAAGAGAACATAAGGGAGCATGCAGAGGAAAAATGGTATGTTTATTCATTCAGTGATTTTATACTGGTGACTACTGTGTAAGAAACACTGTGGGAAAAGGTTACAAAGTTGGATAAACCACTGCCACTCTTCCACAGCACGCTGAATGCAGTGATGTGAAAACTCATATGGTAGAAAGATTACCAAAGCTGGGGAAGAACAGAGATGAAGATAATCTGCAGTGCAAAATTTAGTCTTGAAAGATGTGCATGAATCATCCAGAGAGCAAGAGGAGACCATTCTATACAACTACAATACGACTACAATTTGAAGTTTCATGTAGCATAAAGCAGGGGTCTATAAGAGTGACAAGGATCCACTCTATAAACTTTACAACACAGGAATGTTAGAACATTAATCTTTGTGAAAGTAACTACCAAGTAGTGGAAAGTCTTGAACAATAACGTTAGCAGTCATAGACCTAGAAATTAGACTAGAAACTTTGCAACTCCTAAAAGAAAACACAGGACCAGCACTCCAACAGATAGGCAGAGACAACGACTTTCTCAACAGACTCCTAAAACTTGGGAGATAATACTAAGAATTAATAAATGGGTTTCATCAAATAAAAAAGATTCTGCCCAGCAAAGAAAGTAAGAATGTGAAGAAAGAACCTACAGAATTGGGTAATGTATTTACTAGCTACTCCTCTGACAGAGGATTAAAATCAATAATATACAAAGAACACAAAAAAACTTATCATAAAAACAATTAACCCAATTAATAAATGGGCAAATTAAATGAACAGATACTTCTCAAAAGAAGAAATACAAATGTCAAAAAAAAAAAGTGTTCAACATCTTTAGCAATTAGGGAAATGCATATCAAAACTGCACTGTGATTTCATTTCACTCCAGTTTGATTGGTATAAAAAATACAAACAATAATAAATGCTGCAGAAAATGTACTGATAAAAGAACATTTTTTTTTTTTTTTACACTGCTGGCGGGATTTTAAATTGGTACAGCACTGTGGAAATCAGATGGGAGGTTGCTGAAAATATTAGGAATGGAACCACCATATGATCCAGCTGTACGATTCCCCAGTATTTAGCCTAAAGAATTAAAGTGATCATATTATACTGATATATGCATACCCATTTTTAGAGCAGCACAATTCGCAATAGCCAAATTATGGAATTAGTCCAGGTATCTACCAATGGATGAATGGATAAAGAAAATGTGAGACATATACCCAATGCAATGTTATTCAGCCATAGGAAAAATAAAATTATGTTATTATCAGGAAAATGGATGAAACTTGATATCATTGCAATGTTATTCAGCCATAGGAAAAATAAAATTGTTATTATCAGGAAAATGGATGAAACTTGATATCATTATGTTAAGCAAAATAAGCCAAATTCAGTAAGTTAAGGGTCATATTTTTCTCTCTTATGTGGAAGCTAGAGAAGAAAAAGAAAGCAGTGTGTGTGTTTTGGGGGTTGGGGGTTCTCATGAAAATCAAAGGGGGAAAAATAAAAGAAAGGGACTAGGGGTAGAAGGAAAAGAAGGGAGAAAAGAAAACCGTGGAGAATAATATTGACAAAATTACGTTGTGTGCATGTACAAATACTTAAAAACAAATCAAATTGTTATATGTAGCTATAATATACCAATAACAAATGGGAAAAATATAGGATTAGTTGTTTAAACGATATGATAAAGGCAGTAAAGTCATAATCCTTTAAGGGAAGACTTCAGTGAAGGGACAGATATAATGAGACTTTTCCTATTTAAAAGATCATTCTGGAAGCACAAAATAATTGTATTGGCATGAAGCTGTAGATAGGCAGGAAAACCACATTAGTGACAATCATCGAGGTGAGGCTCTGATTCAGAAAATGGGAATGGCAGTAGAAACAGGGGAGGAAGAAAAGGAATCAAGAAGCATTTAGGAAGCAGAATTGGCAGGGTTGGAGTGTTTGGGTCAAGGGAGAAGGATAATCAATGATTAGTTCCAAGTCTCTGCTTCAGGATGCAGGTTAGAGTTTGAGGCTGAAAGAAGGGCAGAACATCCAGCTTAAGTCATGAAGTGTTTGGCAGCATTAGCTAGAGAACCTAATGTGAATCACTGAATAGGTATTAGGGAAACATTATTTCATCACAGTCTCACCTGTTAGTCTTTTTAATTTTTGGAAAATCAAAAATTAGTATATTCTGGTATTTAAATTCTGGGTACAAGGACACACCTCCCTCCCTCCCTCCCTCCCCCCCTCCGCCCTCTATCTATCTATCTATAGATATCTATATCTATCTATATCTATCTATCTATATCTATGTATATATAGATAGATAGATATATCTATATATCTAGAGAGATACAGAAATATAGATACAGAAATATTTAATTAACTTTTTAATATATGTATATATTATCTTTAATTAGCTTTTTTTCATTTCTAAGAAAATTTCCAGGTGAAAATATGATAGTTCCTCTAGCAAGAAAGATAATAGGAGAAGAAAACAGTCAAAGATATAAGACTCTTCTTAAACTTTGCCTTAAGCATATAGCAAATCATAAGCTACAATTTTATCCATTTTATGGAGTTATTCAATTGAGTGAAGAATCTAGATATTTCTAGAGCATTTCACATAAAATTGAAATGAGTACAAGGACACTAATAAAATAATATTAAAATATGGAAATGAGGTCAAAACATACATGGGAAGGGAGAGCTACATCTAGGGAAAGAGAGTAATAAAAAATACATCCAAGTGGAATTTAAAATACATCTCGAAGGCCTCAACTTAGAATCTGAGTCCTTTACCTTGGGAAGTCTAGTTCTAAGGAACATGGCATATATGCTTTGTGGCAACATCAACATTGTTATTAAAATAAGAATTTTTATGAGACATTGGTAAAGTATATTGAAATGGCAGATTAATGTGAAGTCCCAATTTTCAGTAGCTTATCACTTTGGCAGAGCATTTAATTTCAAATGGAACTTGGCATGAGTTTACTCTCTGTCAGACTTCAGTCCTTGCCAAGTTCGACAACCATCCAGTTCAGCTGTTTTGAAAGGCTAATGATAATGCCAAAGTAAAGCCATTTTTTTTTGCATTCAATTCCACAACATTTTTCACTATAAAAGTCAAAAATGAGTAAATGAGTGTTTATTGTCAGGGTTCTTAATTAATGTAAAACAATCCTAACAAAAAGCAGAAAAACAAAGTGATTCAGTGAGCACAGTAATGGACTGAGGACTCCATAAAAGTAATTCCAGTTTTGCTACTAATTCACTTTCACATACATAAACTTGGAAAAGTAACTTAGCATCTTTGGGTCTCAGCTTATTCAACAGTAAAATTAGGAGATTAATATAAACTTACATAATCATAATAATGAAAATGACAGTAAAGCAATTTTCAAATTTAAACACAGAACTTCTCTTTGAAATCTCCTTGCATTAAAGGATTTTTATTGTTCTTATTATTGATGTTTGATGGAGGTGAATAAATCTAGACATGTAATGATGACCTGTCTAAAATTGAACAAAAAGCTAATATCTATTAACATATAAACTATATCCTGGGGATTATTAGATTCCTTGGAAAGCTAGGTTTATTCTTTTGAGTCATTTGGTATCCTTCAGTAAATTTATGACTTGGTTCACCATTTTGTAAATTACTGCTTCATTATACAAAACACCACCACAGTGGCTTGAAAAAGTTCTTGTAGTCTATTCCAAAAAACACTGAGTTTTCTTTAAGAGATTGTTTATCCATCAAGAAAAAAAAAAAGACCTTAAGACATCAGTGAAAATTATGTAGGTACTTTTTATATGTAATGGGTAAAATTATTATTTTCTTGGTCACATTAAGGATCAGGAAGCTCTCTTAAATGGCACAGTTGATTAAATGACAGATTGATTTGTCCCTTAAGACATCTCAAAACACCACACTGACAGAATAATTTTGAATCCATAGATAGAACAAAAGAAATTATTCAACAAATTTCTCATTCACTCATGTCTAGACTGTACAGGGTCACAATTATAGGAAAAATTAATAAATAAAATTATATAATTAGCTACAAATGTCCAGATATTCACTTACATATGAATAAACATACTTCCAATTATATTACATATCACATACATTATATTATTTGCATATATATTTGTACTCATATAGTGTGTGGGCGGGTGGGTGTGTGTGTGTTTATAGTTTTAAACTTTCACCATGAATCCTTACTTCCATTGACCATAATGGGAAGATGCTTGATTATAAAACCAAAAGCAGATCCATGCCATCTATTATACTTAATTTCATTCTTCAATATATATATATTGTGCTGGGTACAGTGGAACATGCCTGTAATCCCAGCTGCTCAGGAGGCTGAGGCAGGAGGATCATATGTTCAAAGCCAGCCTCAGCAAAATTGAGATGCTAAGCAACTCAGTTAGACCCTGTCTCTAAATAAAATACAAAATAGGAGTGGGAATGTGGCTCAGTGGTTGAGTATACCTGAGTTCAATCCCCAGTACTCAAAAAAAAAAAAAAAAGATCTATATATTGAGTGTTTTTTAAAAAAGCATGTTATGACTCACAACTTGCTATAGCATAAGCTTAGAATATTAGAATTTGAAGAGGAGCACTCAAACACAAGTTTGCAAAACAGTATAAGTACTTTCAACTATATTGTCCGATATATTTTAGTCAAAGTAAAAGTATATATTTTGTTATCTGAATCAAATATCTTGCTTGATTTTGTGCTAAAATTATATTCAATTTATGATTCTCTCAGTCAGTAACCTTCTTGGCTACTGATAAGTTCAATATGTGATTGGTTGACCAGGCACTTTGATTATCAGAGTAACCTATCAGGCTGTCACTGAATTTTAGCATTAATTTAAAACCATAGGCAACAAATGAGTAGGAATCTTGGAATTTCCCTAAAATAGCTGAGGGAAGAGATCATGACTGATTGGCACTCCCCGTCTATGTGACACTTCAGCATTATAGGAGATGAAAACTGATCACCTCCACATTTTCTGGTTTTAGATATTGAATTTCCAGGAAGAACTGCATTTGAATAAGTGGCCTGTTGTTTAACATTTTAAGAGACTACTTGAACCCAACCTACTGTGTCTAGTAATAGTAAACTTAAAGATCTCTATGTTTAATTATATATCTGGTGGTAACATCTCAGCTATACTAGAAACTTGTGGGAAAATGGAATATTTTTAATGCTCAATAGGCATCGATGCTTGTTTAAAATTTGTTTCCCAGTTGAGTTCAGTGATTGTACTTTGAGAGAAATGGTATGACATTGACACATAACTTCTTTCCAAGCAGTTGATAAACTCTGCTTCAGCTTTAGTGTTTTAAATGCAAAAACCAAGCTCATGCTGATGGACCAGGTATTCTTCCCTAAATCAAACAGTTCTCACTGCTGCATTTCTTATACATAGTTCAGTACTTACTTGCACTTGTATCTTCATTTCTGCACTTACGTCCTTTTTCTATATCCTCAAAATAGTTAGCAATCTAGTCCAACTTATTCATTATTCACAGGATATTCTTCTGTCATTGTTTTATCATTCCACGTATTTACTTATTCACTTAGATAAATGTAATTCCTATTAACATCCTGAAAACAAAAATCTATCCATCATTCAGTGTCCATGTTCACAGAAGTATCTAGGCAAGTGTCAACATTATGTCTATCAATTCCTCTAAAAGTTCTATTAAATACCACAACCATAAAATGGTTAAGCCTGGGGATTTTTACAATATTTTAAACCAAAGGTAGACCATTTTATTTTTAGCATACAATTATCAGTATGGAGAACAAAGCTAACACTAAACTTTAAATAATTTGACTGCAATATTTAAGAAAATATATCACAAACTGGGCGTGGTGGCTTGGGAGTCTAAGTTCAGAGACAGCTTCAACAATTCAGGGAGGCCCTACACAACTTAGTGAGACCCTGTTTCAAAATAAAAAGCAAAAAGGGCCAGAGGTATAGCTCAGTGGTTAAGCCCCTCTGTGTCCAATTCCTGGTACCAAAAAAAAAAAAATCACAAAAAGTACAGATTGCCTTGTTATTAAAATTGTATTTCCTATACTCTTTCAAAATATTAGTTTAAGACTCAAAGTGAGTTGTCCCACTAGTCCTTTGTTTTTATTTCCCTAGGACAATGAATTAAGAAGAAAATCTGTAAGATCAGTTATAAAGTAAGAATCACATAAAGGATCAATTTTGCAGTTTCTCTTTTCTACAAGAAAGTTGAAATTTTTCAAAGCTTAACCTATTAGTTTTCCTTTTTTAAATTGAAAAAATGTAACCCATATTTTAAAGAAAAGTTATACAATAAACTGTTTAAGATATTTCTCAATTGCATTCCTAGTCAAACGGTAAGTACATGGGAGTTCATCAAACTATTCTATTTGGGCTTGTGCCTAAAATATTCTATAGAATCGACTTAGAATAAAATACCTACAGTCTTCTAGAATAAGTCCATATTGATCACTTCCTTCTTTGATTATAATCTTCAAGCTCTGATGGCTCTCAGTCTGAATACCCTTTATGACAGGAATTAGATATAGCTTTCAAATTTTTTCCTCCATGTGGGTAGAACAACTGGATCTGGAGTCCTGGAATACCGTGTTAAGGATACCTGAAGAAATGCTTGAAGACTAGCTTACCTTCATCACCACTCTTGCCAAATCCTGATTTACAATCTTCCATATTTTCCTTTTCATCTTTCTCTTGACTTTTTTCCATAATTTGAAAAAAAAGTGTATCTTAGGGCTGGGTTGTGGCTCAGTGGTAGAGGACTTGCCTAGCACATGTGAGGAACTAGGTTCGATCCCACAGAAATAAGTAAGCAAATAAATAAATGTATCTTAGTACTTGATGCTCGGCGATAGCTACTCTTAATGTTTTGCTACTTATTCACCAATTTCTTGATGTCATTATCATTCTGCAAACACATATTATATAATCACTAATAATACCCATGTAAATATTTGGAGGTAAAGAATTAGAAGTTGACATTGAGTTAGTTATGCACATTGGAGACTAAAAGCAATCTTGTTTTTATTTCACTTTTAATACCTTAACATAACAGTAGAGAATGTCTCAGTTTTATCCATAGATGATCAATTTATGCTAAACAAATTCACAGTAAAAAAAAGTGTAAAAAAATTCAGAGAACTGATTAGTAAGAAAAAGAGAAAAGAAAGAGCACATGTGTCATTAATACTGGACACCCTCTCTTGTTTAGTAATCATAAAATTATAAATCAGAAAATGAATTGGCAGCCATAGAAGCAAAATAAGTGGAATTGAGTATGTTGTGCAATATATGCAAAAAAAAAAAAAAAGCCAGAGGGTGAGGGTATTGGCCTGATGATTATCCTGCCCTATTCCAGAGAAGATTTGCTGTTATAAAGTTTTATTAGCAAAATCAAACACATGCCATGTAATGAATATATACAAGAAGAGGGGTTGTAGCTCAGTGGTAGAGCACTTGCCTAGCATGTGTGAAGAACTGGGTTCAATTCTCAGCACCGTACATAAATGGATAAAATAAATAAAGGTCCACTGATACCTAAGAA
Source organism: Urocitellus parryii (assembly GCF_045843805.1). Lineage (NCBI taxonomy): Eukaryota > Metazoa > Chordata > Mammalia > Rodentia > Sciuridae > Urocitellus > Urocitellus parryii. The sequence goes on along the minus strand of NC_135539.1, from coordinate 124,535,831 downwards.
ATATATTTAAAAAATACACAAGGATTTTAAGGTTTTAAAAAAAGAACATATATGAATAGTTTCAAAGTCCTTATATACATGAGCAAATTATCACACTATCTCAAAAGCACATATAATTTTGTGTCACTTTTCCTAGATTATAGTTTAACTCTAATCTTACATCAATATGTTTGACATTGTGTTGTCACCTGTTCACACCCACCAGCTACATGGCTTATTTTTGAGAAATGAAAGAGACTTCCTCGACATAGCTTATCATTTATCAAGTTGTTTTGGTTGTTGTTTTGGTCTTGCTCAATTTGTGTTGATTTTTTAATCAATTTCTATTACAGAGAATAACTTTTACTGAGCTTGCTCATAAAATTCAGAGTTGGACCATGTTTAGAGTCAATGGCACTCTACTCACAGATCAGGATGATAAGATGCTGGTACCTCACCCTTGCCTCTCTTCACCCTGCCTACTAACATCTCAGGAAAATTTGTCTGAGATAGGTGTCCTGGAGGTGGCACCATGATGTAAGATTGTCTATAATATGCTAATACATACCTACAGTCTTTCTTTTTTCTTTTACAGAGAGTTCTCCTGATATAATAACTGATAATCAATCAGGTAAATCATTACATAGAGAAATTTAAAAAAAAAATCAGTGGACTTCATGCCTACTGTTCTAGTTTTAAGTATTAGCCAGAAAATAAAAAGTTATTGATCTTGAGGATAAATGTTAGATACATTTTTTTAAGCATTATAGGAGATGAAAACTGTTTTGTCTAAAATATGTCAAATTAGGTGATAATTACACTATTAAAGTAAGGGAGGAAACAAAGTCCACGTAGCATAAATTACAGTTAAAATATAACTATATTAATGAAAAATAAGCTAAACCTCTAGAGTTGGTAATCTAATAACAAAGCATTTTATCATGTTTTTATTTTTGCTTCTTTCTATTCAAAGAATAGAGTCAGCACCCCAAAACCATTCAGAAGCCCTTAAACATATCTTTTGGATTCTCAGCATTTATATTTTGGACTCAGTGTATTGCTTCAAGGCTTTGGTGTTTATCTCTTAATCCTTTATTGTTTAATAATCTTTCTTCACAGATGGTGACATGCAAATTATATTTTCCCAATGTAAACAGTGCTAGGAATGCAGATTTAAATCTGAATAAATCAGATTCATGTTAGGTGGCAATGACGGGGAAGAAAGGACACATGGAATTGCCAAACAAACTTCTTTTTTTCCTTCCACTCCTTATGGCCTTTTGATTCCTAAGCAGGTGGGGAGTCATCCACCAGATTGTATCTCTGTGTTAACTCAATCTTATCAACTGTTTACATCGAATTAAGAGTGAATACTTGTCAATTCTCATAATTATGTTAAGATATCTATGACTGCATTGCCCCAGGAGAAAAAGAAAAGAAAAAAGCTGACCAAACTTTGGCACAGCTACATGTATTCAACAAATCCCCTTTTACAAAGTCAGCTCAGTTCCTTTCCACTTCCAGGTGACAAGTGACAGGTGACTCCCTTCCCAAGGTAATCTGGAATTCCTCCACCTCAGTTAAAGTACAGCCAAAGAAATCTATTCTCAGTAATATGTTGCTCATATTCAAATCATGAGTGGAGTGGAAGGTTAAGATGCTAAGTGCCTATTTTAAAAACCAGGATGTAAGAAGGAGGTTTGGCAAGCTCTAAAAACCAATGTTGCTATATTGAAGTAAAATCCCTATTAAAGCAGCTACTATGTAAATATCCTAAACAGTATTGAAAAAGAATAGACTTGGCACTTCAACCCACATTTTTACTCAACCGGCTCTTTCAAATATGGTTTTGGCTTTAATGAGCATTGGCAGGTGATTTTAAAGCAGATTTGGACTCATGAGTTAGAAGCAGAAAACTATTTCTCCCTTTAATATCCCAGACATATTTTCAGCATAATGACTATGGTACTTTTCCTCCATGTTAATTCTGGTGTTCAAGGAACAAAGAGTGGATGTAATTAGAGAAAGGTTCAGATGAAATATATAGTGAAGGCATTCCAGTCGGCTTTGTATTGAAAGAGCTTGTTTACTGTAGAATTAGCAGATGGAAAACCAGGAAAACATCAACAACACAGGCTCACTGATTTCAGCTAAGGTGTATCTAAGTAGGCTAAGAGCGGCAGGAATGACGACTCAATATTTAGCCATCAGGAAATAGACTAGAATTTCTCAGGTCTATCACAGCTATAATCTAAGCAGCTACTTATTACTAAACAGGTAGAATATCAGAAATAATAGAAGATCTATATAGAATAGAGGGAAAGTGATTTGATATCCAATAGACATTCAAAGCCATGATGTTAAAACTTGCCTTCAAGGGATTACTTGTGGCTAGAGAGGGTGATCATTTAAAACATACAAATTCTTAGAATTTATGATCATAAATTTTGATTAACTGCTTTAGAGTAGTTGGAGCCTTGGGGATGGGTTTATAGTTTGTTTTTGAAGCTCTGGAATGATTTTAAATTACAGTCATGATAAAGAAGGACATAGCTAAGATAAGACAGATAACAAATTAAAGAAGCCAAAATTATTTGAAAAATAGATGCCTACTGAGAAATTTGGGTGTTTTCTTAGGCAACCCAGCTTGTGAGGTCCCTAAAATTGTATCCTTTCTTTTTTATTCCTGAGAACATTTATTTTAGGTGTTGCTAATGGGGCAAAGGCATGGTGGAAAGCACATGATTAACTTTGGTGTCCTCTTAAGAAGAACTGTTGACCAATGACTATAGCTTGTGAGTTACTTAACAGAGCTACAACTCAATGGGCAACACACTCCATGGGCAGCTTGCCATTTTCTTTCTTTCACCACAAATTAATTTTACTTGTTCTTGAATACCATATAACAACCGTACAGTATACTATCTATGATGTCTGACTTCTTTTACTGGTCATTATTTTTTAAAGAATCATTCTTGTGGCTGTATGTATGAGTCAATTCTTTCCATAACTAAGTAGAGTTCCATGGTACAAGTATGTTGAAATTAATTCATCCGTTCTCTTATAGAAGAATCTTTGAATAGTTATAGTTTGGGGCTAGTACAAGTAAAGGTGGTGTAGACATGCTTTAACAAGCAATTTTGGGGACATTCTTTCAAATTTCCTTTGGATAAAATAAAAGGAAGTGAAATTTCTGAGCAGGAAAAACTCATAGGTGAATGTTTATTCACTCAGAGGTGATGATTCTTTAACTATATAATAAACTGCCAAATACTTTTCCATAGGAGTTTACCATTTTGTACTCCTGAATGACTGTGGGAAAGTGTTCTAGTTGCTCTTCATCATCATCAGCATTTGATGGTGTCAGTCTTTTTAACCTTAGTTTTTCTTGTCGGTGAAAATAGTATTTCATTGTAGTTGCAATTTGCTTTTCCCTGATGGCATGATCAGTGATTTAAAGCAGAGATTGTAAAATATAGTTCTTGGTCCAATGGGTATCATCATTATTAGAAAACTTGTTAGAAGTTGAAAAAATCTATATTCCTCTCCAGGCTTAATAAATCAGAAACCATGGGGTTTATGTTTTAATAAGTCTTCCAGGTGACCAGGATACACTATTAAGTGATTTGTATGGTTAGATGATTTTTTTTTGTTATTGTTATTTGTGTTTTCCCAAGATCTATAGCAAAAACAGAAAATACGGGTAAAAATCAAGTATTCTAATTTGTAGTTAATAGAGATAATTTTACATAGTAAAAAACTATTGTCCTTATATAGACAATCACCTAGGCTATTCATATTACTTAGTAATCAAAATCTTTATCTTTGACCAGTCAGCTTTACCATATTTTTACTTTCCTTTTGTCTTTCTCTCAAATCAACTTATCAGCATGCTGCTTTCATTTAGGATCTTAGATTTGTACTAGAGATTAAATGTCTGACAACTCATTGATTAATTGGTTATTTGGTAGGCAATAAATTTTATTACATGACTTACTTGATTTCTATATTTTATAGTTTTATCCCAAAATTATTTTTCTGCTTGATTGGATATGTTTTCTTCCTAGAATATATTTTTAAAAGTGTCTTTCAGTGATAGACCTGAGTCATGCATGACTGAAAATAATCTTATTTCACACTCTCATTATCTCATTCTGATTTCTGTTCCCTTGAAAAAGACCTAATTTTGTCACATTTTTTAGAATACTCTGTTTATCATTATTGTTTTAAATTTCACAACAACATGGATCTTTTTTTTCACAAAAATAGACTAGATTTCTGCTATATATTTTTGAAATTGGATATGTCACATTGTCATTTCTGTAAAATATTTACCTACTGTTCATTCAAATATATATTACATTAACTTTTCCACTCCCTTCAAGAAACCACAAGCATTCACTCTCCTATTCCTATCCTCCATATCTTTAAACTTTTATATTTTTTACCCCGGGAATCTGTGTGTATATGTGTGTGTGTGTGTGTGTGTGTGTGTGTGTGTGTGTTAGTGCGGACTGAACCTAGGGCATTATGCATTCTAGGAGAGCACTGTACTATGTGCTACTGAGCTCCAGCCATTCTCCTCTATCTCTTTTTGATAATTTCTTGGAGAATACATTCACTTGTTTTTTAAGCTCATTTAATGAGTCTTCGGCTATGTGCATATGTTTTCTTATCAATCTATCGGTTTTCTTTTATTATTTTAACTATTATATTGCTGATTCCCAGATTATACTTTGGGTTTTCCTTTAAAAATTGTTTCTTTTTTCACATTTCTAATAGCCCCACTTACCTCTGAAAATATTCTTATGAGTTTGGTTAGTCTTTTCTAAATTTTTATTCTGTTGTCCCTTAACCAATCAATGGTTTTACTTCTCAGAAATCTTACTATTTTCTCCTGGAACATTATATGCCCCTGGGAATAAAACATACATCTGCTGAAAATGAATAGCATGGCTCAGAGAAGTGGGAAGGAAGAAAAGGAAATGTAAATTTATGCATGAAATAAAGAGAAAATCTCACAGTGAAGAGCCTCCAGAGGTGACCCACAGACCCCAGATTACACAGTCCTGGAATGATAAAGGGGAAATGATAATACTCAAAGACCATCCGAATTCCACTGTTGTCAGCTCCATTCCCTAAGACCATCAACCTGATGTTACCACACTGCTACCAGATAATACTGATGCTTATTTATATCACCCTGAAGTTGAGTTCTGGCTATGATCTGTTCAGAAGGTAAATGTGTATGTCAGTGTGGTGATGGAGAAGAGAGGGTAGCATAGCAAGGAACACTGTCCTTTGCAAGACCACGAAAATATTTACCAACATGTCATAGGACTGGCTACATTTATATATATATATATATATATATATATATATATATATATATATATATATATATATATATATTTGGTACTAGTATTTAACCCAGGAATACTTTACCACCACTGAGCCACATCCTCAGCCATTTTTATTTTTATTAAGTCAGGTATCACTAAGTTGCCAAGACTGGCCTACAACTTTTGATTCTACTATCTCAGCCTCCTAAATCACTGGGACTACAAGCATGCACCAATGAACCAGGCACTAGCTACACACTTTGCAAGGATCAAAACTAAATAAAATTAAGGGTCCTTTGTTTAGAAAACTAAGGATTTCAAGAGAAAAACAACCATGTTAATCCAAATTCAGAGACCGTGTATTCATGGGGTTTTTGTACAACTGCAGGGGTTATATATCCATGACACAGCCCATGCACTTACATCATCCATTCAGGTATTACCTGGTGTTCACTCTTCCCATTATGGAGTATAAATTTTCCATGCACATATAGCCATTTCTTCATGTTTTTCCATTTCTTGTTAGTTTTTACTAACTTTCTATGTACACCCTCCATTAGGTTCAGCACACTTCTTCTGGCCTGATAATTTCTAATTTAGTGTACATTATGAATTTCTATTAATTTTGTACCATTTTTCAAGTAATCATACATCTGCATACCACCAGCATAGCACTATAAGAATACAAATGTATTAGCTATGCATTTGTTTCTCATAAAGTGAACTAGGCTTGTCTAGCTCTGGAGATATTATCCAAGACATGCTTATTATGCACATGAACCTATACAAAACCAAGTATTAAAATAGCAGTAGTAGTTAATCTCTTACTTCTGAAATTCTTTGTAACATGTCTATCAGTTACTCAACTATATATTTAATAACAGCCTTTAGGGAGTCAAAACACTTCATTTTGATTTTCAGTGATCAATAATTGCACACTTTTAAACTATATGATTATATATAATTTTTCCCCCTTTACTACTATTGTGGAAGTTTAAACCTAAGACATTGTAACATTTCAGAAGCTAAGAAACAATTAAAACATTTGTGGGCTCTGTGGTTTTGCAGTGCATAATTTTGACAAGCAATTCTTTATAATAAAATATATACATGATATTGAATAGTTTGCTTTAAGTACTGACTATAATTTTGAGGCATAAAAAGCACAGGGTTTTATCTGAACTTCCTATTTGACTAAAATTATAGTTTTGAGCTCTTTTTTCTTTAATTAGATTACATTGTTAAAAATTGTTAAAGGATTTGCAATATAGCAAGTACCATTCCTTTTCTCTGTCCAAGTTCTGTCTCCATTGGGAAATAAAAGAGGATATCCAAAAAAATGAAGATACAAATACTATTTTACATTGATAAAAGCTAGTTAGAGCATATGACTTGTGTGTCATATGAAGTGTTCCATCCAAATTTAGAATTTTGGATTCATACAGATTGGCTGATATGTCATTAGGTAGACCCTGACATGGGAATATTATAATTATCTAACACACTGTAAGAACATTACCTTCAAAATTTGTAACCCATGTACACTGTTGGTGAGAATATAAATCTGTATAGCAACTTTGGAAAACAATAGGGAGATTCCACGAAAAAACTAGAAATAGAATTACCACAGGACCTAGAAATCCTATTTTGAGTCATACTTCTGTATTCAAGGAATAGAACGAGGTGTTTCAAAGAAATGTTTGCCTCTGTTTTAGTCAGCTCTATGGTTCTGGGCAAAAAAAAAAAAAAAAAAAAAAAACCTAAGATAAGTCAACTTAAAAGAGGAGAGACTTATTCTGGTTCATGGTGTCAGTCCACAGTCACTTGACTCCATTGCCTCTGGTCCTATGGTGAGGAGGTAGAACATCATGGTCGGGGAGCATGTTGTAAAGGAAAGATGCTCACATCTTGATGACTAGGAAGGAGAGAGAGAGAGAGGAGAGGAAGGGGGGAGAAGAGAGAGATGCCTTACATCATATATATGGACAGAAAAAAATCAGACTTCCCCAGTGGCCTACAAGATCTCATGATCCAACCCCTCTCCAAGGCCCCATCACTGAACACTGTTGTACTGGCGACCTCTAACAGTCAAACCATAAGCCTTTCGCATCCATTGCAGCGTTATTCACAATAGCCATGATTGGGAAGCAACGTAAGTATTTATCAACAGACTAATAGATGTTAAAATATCAACATACACAGACACACAATGGAATACTTAGAATACTTAAAAATAATACAAATTTTATCATTTGTGATTTCATGGATCAATCTAGAGAGCATTAGGATAAGTCAAATAAGTTACACACAGAAAGACAAATATGACATGATCACTCTTCCATGTGAGAATCTTAAAATTCAAACTCACAGAAATAGAGAGGAAGATGGCAGTTACCAGAGACTGGAAGGGGATGTGAGGAGGGTAGGCCAGGAAAGATGAAATGTTGGTCAAAGGTTGCAAAGATTCAGTTAGACAGAAGAAACAGGTTCTGGTAACCTGTCGTGCAGTAGATAACTGCTGTAGTGCAGATCTTGAATGTTCCCCAAAGGCCCATGTGTGGAATGCTTGGTCCCGAGCCTGTAAACCTATTGGGAGGTGGTGGAACCTTTAAGAGATGGAGTCTAATAGAAGAAACTTAGTTAATTGGGGCATGTCCTTGAAGGGGATATTGGGACCCTAGTGCCTTCCTTTTTCTCTCTGCTTCCTGATTGTAATGAGGTGAGCAACTTCTCTTACATACTCCTGCCATGAGGTACTGGATCACCCATTCTTAGGCCCAAAGGCAATAGGGCCACATGACCATGGACTGAAAACTATAAGATCATGAGTCAAAACAAAACTTTCCTCCTTCTAAGTTGATTATCCTCAGGTATTTTATCATAGAGATTAAAAGCTAACACATGTACTATAATTAATAAAAAAACATATTTAATATTTCATAATTGTTAAGAGTAGATTTTTCATGTTCTTACCATAAAGAAATAAGTTTGTGCGGTGATGGATATGTCAACTAGCCAGACCTAGTCATTATCCAATGAAGACATGAATGGAAGCATCCTTCATACTGTATCCCGTAAATCCATACAATTATCATTCTGTCAATAAAATTTTAAGAGAGCATTTAGAGAAAAAAATTCTCACCACATTTAAAAGCAAGCAATCCTTTTCCCAGAAGAAGTTCCTCAGACAAAATTAAGTTACTATAATCTAGTACTTAGCATTGCCAAAATCCATGGCAGAGTCTCAGTAGTCTCTACAGAAAAGAATTTTCAGAAAATAAAATATCAGATCAATCCTCTCCAAGATGTTTTCAGATTGTGGTGCTTATAACTTAAATTCAACTGGGAGAAATATCCTAGCAGAATTTTAATTTTGCCAATGTGCAATAACCTTTTCTGGGAGAAAACTCTAATTTTGCATATTTCTTTCAAGGCAAATGAACGTTGCTGACTTCTTGCAAAGTTTAAAAATAGAGTATAATGACAACCCTGGTCATCCATTCTTAGGTCAGATTCCCTATAAGCAGAGCCTGAGACATGAGTTCTTGCTCTAATTATTTATTGAGAGTATGCTTTCTGCAAGGGCATAGGCCAAGCAGAATGTATTAGAAGAAGAAGCTTGGCAAAGTTGTACATTCAGCCCAAGAATAGCCTTAGCTTGATCCATTGAGGTGCTCTGGAGTGTAATGACTCATAGGGTGCAAGCAGACACTGTCAGCACCAAGAAAATCTGATATAGAAAATCTGGATGGACACCAAAAGCCTCTGCTAAAATTGGGTAAGTGCAAGATAGAAGCATGAAAGAGCATCATTTCTAGTGATTATTAATGCTGTGTCCTATAAACCACAATTATCCAGGAAGAAGTGATGATTTTGATATTGCAAATATGTGAAAAGCCCTCACAAAAACCTTAAATATTTGATAGCATAGTTTGATTTTTTATGTTCTGTCAAATAAAGATTCATTAGTAGAATATTAATGAATTTAAAATTCATCTCTTCTAATTTCAACATAGCTATAACTTTATAGGATAAATTGATAGACCTAACTGCTAGTTAAGGATTGGAGGTGAATTTTTTTAAAAGCATAGCATCATTTGCTCCTTTTTCAAAAAACTTAAAAACAAATATTCTGAGCTTGATGAAATTGCTTTTAAGATTTCTTCTCCTATGCCCATCAACATATGTAAAACTGGTTTCTACACTTTGTTGATAGCATGAAAGAGAAAGAAAGAAAAACAAAAACATAAAACCAGTTGTGTTATCATTATACCCTGAAAACAGCATCCATCCAACTTACATTAGGTAGGTGAACAAGCACAAAAAAGTTTGTCTAAAACTTTTAAATATCAGTAGCACGTATAGTTCTCATAGTGCTTGTATTAGAGTTCCTAAAAAAGAAAAAGACAATAGGAGGGATGATTGATTGATTGATAGATAGAGAGGTAGATATCAAGAATAGAGAGAAGTGAGGGGATTTATTGGAAAATTGGCCCTTTTAATCATTGAAGCAGAGAAGACCCATGATAGGGTTTTGCAAGCTGGGGATTGGATGATGACTGGAATTCCAAAAGCCTCAGAGGCAAAGAAGCTGGTCATATAATTATTTATCGGTTGAAGACTGAAGGCCTGAGGATCCAGGGTACTGTGGGCCCAAGAGTTGCATTCCAAAGGCCATGGCGTTCACATGTTCAAGGGCAGGAGAAAAAGAGTGTCCCAGCTCCAGGAGGGAGAGACAGGAAATTGCCTTTTCTCTGACATTTCTGCTCCATTCAAGGCCCTACTCCCTGGATGTGCCCACCCACATTAAGGGTGAGTCTTCCACACTCAGTCCACCAACTTGGCATGCCAATAAACACCCCCAAACAAGGGATGCTTTACTAGTTCTCTAGCTTAGTTAACACCAAAATCACAAATTTGCCCCTTTTGAACTGGACACTCAAAAAACTCATCTCCTTAAACTATTGTTAATTCCCGAATAAAGATAATAACTAGGTAATGTTTCTACCTAACATAATGCAACTATCCCATGCATAACAGAATGCATGCTAACCCTTCCCCTCCCCCAGTAGAGGAGGTAAGCCAGTGGGTAACGATTACTCCTCTAATAATGTTCCATAACTTAAATTCTATCCTGCGAATTCATCTTCCTGTATGGATAAAGATTCCATCCACTTTCTTTCTTAATCATATTGTTATGGTTTGGACATGAGGTATCCCGCCCCAAATCCTGTGTTAATGCAGGAATGTTTGGAGATGAAATATTGGATTGTGAGAGCTGTAACCTGAACAGTCCATTCTGGTTTAAATGCTGTAACCGGGTAGTAACTGCAGGCAGCAGGGTGTGACTGGAGGAGTGGGTCACAAGGGCCATGTGCTGGAAATTCAGTTCATTCCTGTGGCCCCTTCTCCCTTCTACCTTTCTTTGCTTCCGGACCATGATAAGGTGCTTCCCTCTGTTCTGTCCTCCCTGATGTTCTCCTCATCTTGAGCCCACAGCAAAGGACTCTACCAACCATGGATTAAACCTCTGGAACTCTGAGCTAAAATAAGCTATGGTTCCTCTAAGTTTTTGTCCTGCATTTTGGTCATAGCAATGAAAAGCGGACTAACACACATATTTTGTTCTGCAATTATTTTTTCTTATCTGTTGTGTTTCCCTCTATCTGATGGGTTATTTAAAGATACACAATCATAATTTACTCCTTCATACAATTCATCTTCTTCTTTCAGTGAAACTCTTTTCCTTCCCTTGTTACATTTTCTCATAAAACAATATCCAGCTTTTCTCCCCCAGTCCTCAAATCACTTTCCTGTTAGGGTTACACATGACCTTCATTTAACCCAATTCAATGGTCTATTCTTGACCCTCATCTTACTGACCTTATAGAGCATGCATTGATTTCTCCCTTTTTGGGCAACACTTTCCTCACAGGGAATTAAGACTTTCCAATCTTCCAGTCTTCCTTCTAATTTATTGACAAGTCACTCTTCGATTTGTTTGTGAAGATTATCCTACATCTTTCTAGATGCTGGAATGCTCCAGAGTTCTAATTTGGCCTTTAACTCTTCTCTAGCTGCAAATAATATGAGTGGATTCATCTGGTCCTGTATATTTATATACCTCACATTTACAGGTGTCTCCTACATTTCTATCATGATACTGAAATTACCCCCAAATTCAGATTTGAATCTACAACTATTTAATTAAAATTTCCATTCTAATATCTTTTACAGATGTTGCACTTGTGCGAACTGAATTCCTAAATCCCTTATCCAAACTTGCTCAACCTCAGTTCATGTTTCTCAATTTATTAAATGGTCCACAGTTTCCCCAATTATTTAAACCAAGAGTTTGGGAGTATACTTGACAGCTCTCTTTATCTTACAGCTCACGGAAACATAGGTAGGAGCCACGAAGATCACCCCGCAGCCTGGATCCTTAAAACAAGAGTAGAATTTTTCCACTCTCTTTTTCTCTTTCCCTATTTGTCAAGCAGATGGCAATTGATACTGAAGTCTTAGGACATTTGAAGGCAAATGGGTTCCTGAATCACTAATGTTGAAAAAACTTTCCATGAGGACCTCCCAATCAATAACAAACACTTTAGGTTCTTATATAAATGAGAAATAAACTATGTTGGTTTAAACTACTGAAATTTTGAAGTTGTTCACAACAGAGATCTGCCACTAAAAAGCATAAGTTCCTACATAAAAAGATAGTGTAACTTATCAATGAGAATTGATTATGTGTTATTGATTAGATAAAAAAAAATTGAAAAAAATTTTTTTTAAAAACTGGTGAGCAATAGTATTTTTGTGGGAAAATATTTAGTGAAAATTCACCTATAAAACAAAATGAAGACACTCTCTTGCTCTCTCTCTCTCTCTCTCTCTCTCTCTCTATATATATATATATATATATATATATATATATAGCCTATAATTTTAAAATAAGGTGATGTCCAGGAAAAAAGAGTCTGAATTTTAAAGAGAGATGGAAGGAAAAGGAAAAAGTCTACCAATCACGGTACTTTAAGTTTAGAAAAAAAAAAAACTATACTATCCTGGGCCATAAATATAAGAGTTGAGACCAACAAAGAAGAAATACAAGAATAAAAGAAAAGGGCAGGGGGGATCTTTCAGCAACAAAAGTCCAAGTAAGCTTTTAAACTGAACAAAGTAACTCACTTTAGTAGAAAAAAATCTAATTAAGAATATTACCCATGATCCTTGCTTATACTATGCAGCCACCAGGTTGCTGTCATTAATCAGAAAGGAGGTGAGTAGAGATAATAAAGGGAAAAGTCAAGCTTGGGAAATAATTTTAGGTACAAATTTGTATTTACTGGCACATGGTACTGTCTGCAAGCAAATAGATAAAAAGCTTCCTAAGTTTTTGAGGAAATTGTATTGCCAAAGAAATGGCAAGCATGGTCTAAAAATAGTCTATGACTGTTTGTGGAGTCTTAAAACCCTCTACTGAAATAACCCAAGGGTACTGGATGAGCCTCTGACACACAGCAGCTGCCATACCTATGTCTCCCCAAAGAGGATGTACGCCCTCCCCATCAACCGCTCCAGATATGGCCATGGAGGATAATAGACAAAGAAGCACATTCTCAGGGGTAGAAGTCAGCGCCTTGAAAAATATTGTTTAAGAGGATTTTATCAGAGAGCAAAACTAGAATCTACAGGATTTTTTTCTAAATTCAAGTTAGGAAACTTTCATAATTCATACCCCAAAGATTTTAATAACTGATTCACTGAAAACAAAAACAGAAAACAAAACAAAACTGGGTCTATAATTCCACCCTTTCTGGGCCAATTTTGTTGCAGTTGTCATTGTCATATATACTCTTCTAGAGCTGACTAAAACGACAAGGAAGGAAGGGGAAAGGGGAAGGGAGGGGAAGGGGGAGGGGAAGGGGAAAGAAAGGAGACATTCCTCCATTTTCTTTCCCTCCCAGGGTTCTGACAAAGTGGGGAAAGATGGAAGGTATCTTAGGTACTGCCTCCCAGAAATTAGAAGGAATAAAGAACTCTATACATGCAGGAGACCTGCCTAAGACACTACTGTGGAATGAAAAAATTTTATTATTTAGCCAGATGCAGTGGTGCATGCCTGTATTCCCAGTGACTTGTGAGGCTGAGGCAGGAGGATCACAAGTTTGAGGCTATCCTCAGCAATTTTACAAGACTCTATGTCAAAATAAAGAAAAAAGAAAAGAAATACAATTGCTGGGGGTGTAGCTCTGTGATAAAGCACTGCTAGGTTCAATCTCCTGTACCATTTTAAAAAATGTATTATGTTTGGCATTAAAATGATGTATTTATTTGGTTACTTATTAATTATTTTTCTCTGATAAGAGAGTATCATTGTTAATTCTATTATTATTATTATTTTTTTTTACTATATTTCCAAGCAACATATGATTAGGAGATTCTTGACAGTATAGTACAGAGGTTTAATTTTTTTTTCCAAGCACTAATTAAACTATCTTCCAAAGCACACAACTTGGACAAATTTTGTTAAAGTAAAAACATATTCTATATGCCATTATCTAGGAATGGTAAGTTCAAAGGCATTTATAGATTTAGATCCAAAATTGGAGAACATCGTGGCTTTGCTTCACAGATCTTAGAAAGGTGCCAAATCAGTGCTGCCTAGCTAACATTTGGGCAAAATTAATTAGCTTTTCAGCTTTAAGTGTGATAATGTTTGGAAAAATAATCTCAAGATCAGCAGTCTATAGGTCAAGTGAAATAGAGATCAAATGTCCTGAAATTTATTTAATTGAAATCTTTAGCAAAACTCTTAACTGCACTAAAAAACAAAAACATTCAATCCTAGTGATAAAAACCAAAACTTTGCCGTACAGACAAAAAAAAAAAAAAAGAAGTAGCTACTACACCAACCTTTATTATTTTTAGTGCCACCACCTGCATGACAAAACCCTAAGTGTCATACTCATTTATGAATATATTTCTGGATAAATTATACTATAAAGGCACTTAAATTACATATTATATAAATTATATCCAAATTATAATTAACCTTATTTTCTAAAGGGTTATTCTATGTTTTCTCAAATCTATATACTTATTAAAATGTTGAATAATTTCTAAAATATATTCTGTTTTCTACCTATGAAAAAACTTCAGGTTTTAGACTACTCTACTAAATATATTGTACAAGCAGAAATTGAATTTAGTTCATGTGATTTAGTATTATTAATATAAAGAACTTCACCTAATTGAGAAATCTGCCTAGAGTAATACATTATATTGTAGTGAAAATAAAAACTTGAAAAAAAATGGAGATGGCTTGAATCAAATACTCTGAACTATACATAGTTTCTGTTTGGTGTTACTCTTCTTTCAAACCAAACTCTAACATAAAATGAGCTTCAAATTCTTCTGTACCTTTGGATTATGAAATAGAGGTGGTCTATGGTGTTAATTTTATGTGAGAATGAAGTTATCAGTAAAAAGATTGGGCATATTTTCAAAGTTGGCCTAATAAAGTTTATGTAGTCCTAAAACTGGCAACTACTCAGGAAGATGTTTGCATGGGTCACATTAGACCATGGGAAATGCTTGCTTCTGACCCACAGAGATGGGAAATGATGAGCTTCATTCTAACTAGCCTTCCTCCAGCTTCTCTGAGGTATGCAGAGAACTATCTTGGAAGCTGATGGACCCCTCATCATGAAAAGTAGAAATGGAAGAAAACTTTATTAAAAAGCCATGCAGAATTATAGGTATAAACTCTCTTAATTAACTTAAAGCCTGACTCAATAAATTCTCTATCTATTCTTGAAGTATCTGATGACTATGAGGATTCTGTTTTATCTACTGACAGAGATAATTATCTAAATTGGTTTTAAAATATTAATGAAAAATAAATCCCTCCTTGTTGGCTTTGGCCTGCACAGGAAACGGTTAGATCTCTTTATCAGGACTGGATTAAGACTTCAGAGTCAGTCAGAGAGGAAAATGATAATATCAAGTGATCAGAGGAGAAAGCGAGTCTGAGGTTTAATCCCATGACCAGATATCCAGGTGGTGACCCAGGAAGGATGTCTAAGAAGAAAGTCCTTAGACCAAAACCAGAATCTAAGTTGAATATGGCAATAAGCCTGAGGGCAGAAATCAATCAAGAAGACTGGAAAATATTAGCTGGATGAGAAAAGCACCACCAGCCAAATATCAGTCCTTTAAGGGCAGGGCCCCCGCCTGCTTCATCTTTATGCCACTTGTACATGATACATTGCAAAAATGCCTGTGAATAAATTCAGAAGAAGAAATTAGCATTACAGGGGACAGTTGCATGGTGGAACCTTCACCACCACCCCTTGTTTTAACCATAGAAATAAGGAACTTTTATTGTCAATAAATGTCTATTTTAATCTTCGGAAGATTTTTCCTGATTCAGGAGGATATAAGTTTCAACAAAGTAGATTCTGTTTTTCAGAAACCCAGTAACTTTTTCATATCATGGAAAAATACATTTATCAAGCGTTAGAAGAAATATTCACTATTCAAGGAAAGTAAAATTATGCCATGTTTTTCTTTGCAAAATGACAAGTGAAGGCCTGGGCAGTAATTACACGACAGATTTACAGGAAGAACACAAAAAGCAATATTCTTTTCTTGTGACTTGTTTCAAAACCACTGATTTTCTTTTTCCCTCTCCCACTGTCTGAGCTTTGATTCTTTGCATGACTATGTTTAGATTTTTGTTGCTGGTATGCAGTGGGTGGAATGAGACGATAAAGTAAACCATCAACTCCAGCAAAAAAAAAAAAAAAAAAAAAAAAAAAAGAAGAAGATGTTGTGTCTATTCTGGAAGTTAATTTTCTTAAAACAATCTAAAAATAAATCATACTAACATTGGAGCTCACTGAATACTTTCTTTTTTTTTGCTGGAAAATTGAAAGGATATGTCAAGTAGAGAATAAGTCTGATAGGTAACTAATAAAAAGTGCTCAGGGTATGTGAAGAATGACCCAATTTTCTCTATTTTCTGAGCTATCATATTAAAGATAACAAATGTATTTAATAAAATTTAAATCCATTTAAGTCAGGTGTAGTGATGCACACCTGTAATCCCAGCAACTTGAGAGGCTTAGGCAGGGGAATCAAAGTTCCAATCCAGCCAGCCCAAATTAGAAAGATCCTGCCTCCAAATAAACTCAAAAGTGTTAGAAATGTAGCTCAGTGTTAGAGAGTCCCTGGGTTCAATCCTTAGTATTGGGAAAAAAAAATTAAACCCATTTATAAACTGAAAAGTTATATCTACAAAAGCAAAAACATTTTCAATAATTAATATGCACTATCCTTTCAAGAGTGAGTTATATGCAAATAATATTAGCATGATACTACAAGAAAAGTTAAAATACATGAGATATTAGGAAGTTGAATTAAAAATTGTTAAAATAATACTGAAACCAATTACTCAGAAGATTGTAGGTTAGATAAATATCATATAATTCAAAATAAAGCCCACAAGACCAAAAACAAACAACAACAAAAATATCAACCAAACCAGAATTAAACTAATTTTCACTGAAACAATGTTTCAAGTTAGTCAATTTAATTAGTATATCTGATATTTTCATAAATGTATTTGTTTGGTTTTTGGTAAATGGATTGATCTGGTAACCCTATGCAATCACAAGAGTAAATGCAATATAAAAATTGATTTATCCTCCAAATATTATATACCTAAAGTAAACAAAATGAGGTAATAGGTGCAAATCAGTACCTACTACAAGGAATGCCTTATTCTTTTGCCATATATGCACACATGCAGCAATTATTAGTTGGTATCATCTCTTTGAAATACACAACTGCAAAAATGTTTTATATTTTAATCTTGTTTTCTAAATAAGTACTAGCAGTGAAAGAATATATTATAAATCACTTTCCATAATCTTCTCAAACTACCATCTAAGCCAAATCATCTTAAATTTCAATTAATAGAGGAAGCTTAACATTGCCTTCTGATTTTTCACCTTATTAAAATTTGAAATAAAATGAAAAAGTAAATTAAAGTTTCTAAAAATCACAAATAATTGCTAATATATTACCTTATATTAGTAACTGTGAAAGATGCAATGACATTTCTAAATTCAGAGCTAACAAAATTAAATTGCAAAAATTAAATTATTTAAGGCTAATTTTTACATATTTAACTGAAGAATGAGAATTCTTTACTTTTATTTGTAATGAATTATGAATGCTTTTTCATGCTTTATATAAATGTAAACCAAACATCTGGATTTAGTGTGAAAAAAATACTTATTCTAATTACTGAAATAGGCTATAATACATGCTGTATAATTATATATATATATATATATATATATATATATATATATTCTAAGTTGCTTTTTATTATCTGCAGCAAACATTTAATTTTAGATACGTGAATTCGTAGATTTCCAGTTTGTATTTCTCACTTTCATCCAAATATTTAGATATAATTTAGCCAAAAGTTCTCACTTCTAAAAAACATATAGCAAGGTAATCTATAAAGACAGAAAAAATTTTCCTTCTACTTATTAGTGAGTACTGTCTGACTACATGCAAGATACCAGAAATCCTTATCCCTCTCTGACAAAAATATATTGAAATTTCAATTTGTTTATTGTTTAGTAAACAAAATCCCTGTGCTTTCATGATGTCAGATTCTCTTTATTTTTTTACTATATTTACTGTTTATTCTCAGATTCCTGCTTTACCTGCTTTTTCTTTGCTAACTTAAATTTGGTTCTCTTCAACATTTTACCTCTGTCCAATTGTTTTTTCTCATCCTGTTAGCCATTGGTTCTTGGTCAATATGATACCTTTTTGGAACTTGTTGAAGCATTTTTGGTTATCACATAAGTAGAAGAGTAGGTCTGGTAGGCAGGGTTCAGTTATGCTAAATGTTCTTTATAGTCTAAGATACAGTTCTACACGACAGAAAAAAGCTCAGAACATGGTTTAGTGCTTTAATCAGCTTTTTGTTGCTGTGACCAAAATACCTGACCAGAACAATTTAGAGAAGGAAAAGTTTATTTTGACTCAAAGTTTTGAAGGTTCAGTCCATGGTCTACTGACACCATAGCTCTGGACTCAAGATAAGGCAGAGCATCATGGCAGAATGGCATGGAAGAGAAAAGTTTCTCAGTTCATGACAGGCAAAAGAAGAGACAGATTAAATGCCATGAGTCAGGGATAATATGATCTCCAAGGGCATGTCCACAGTGATATACATCCTCCTAACTGATTACAGTTACTATCCATTAATCCATTCAAATTATTAAACCATCAAATGGATTAATCTGCTGATCAGGTTACACCTCCCATAATCTACTCATTTCAACCCTGAAAATTCCTGCATTTTTCTCACACTGAGCTTTCAGGGGATATCTCCGTATCTAAACTGTAACAGTCAACTTAAAAAATATCCCATCAGATATTCACAGAAGAAAATATGCTTAAATATCCTAAATTGCAAGCAGCTAGCTCCAATTTACATAACATCCAACTAATGTTTAACCTAGGGTACACTTGTAATTTCTTTGGTTTAGAAGTTTACTAATCACCAAATTCAGCTTTTTTTTTTTTTTTAACATCTGAAATACCTAAGTTTCCTTCCTTCAGTTTGCTTCTACCAATTCAATTCCAACAATTAGCTACCCAGAGATAGTACAAACTATTACCAGTATAAGTCTGGGCTACCCACCATGCAAAGGTCAATATTTTAGAGATAAGAGACATTAGAAAGGAATCCATTTATTTAAGGGTTGGTATCTTGGAAGGTGGAGGGTCTCAACCTCAAAGCTTCATCGGAGGGAGCTTAGGGGCTTAGGGCATGGAAGGCTTTTATTGGGAAGAAAAGGAAGAGCAGGGCAGGAAGCCTATATGGTGAGATGGTGGGAGAGGATGTCAACCACTTCAGGTGTTTATTTTTTTCCACCTCTCCTGCCAGTACAAGCAATGACCATTGACCTCCTGTGGCTAATTCCTATAGTTCTTTTTGACTGTTCAAGTTTGTGTTAGTTGAAGTAACTACAAGGTGTTACAAAGGTTATTAGATGATCTGGGTTCTGTGCATCTAAGAAAAGATTACTTTGCAATTAACATCTTAACATCTTAACCCTAAGCAGGCCTCTTTTAAGAATTCAGTATGTCAGGGAAAAGGGAGGAATGCAAACCTTGCAAAAGAATTAGGGGAAGGAAGTTCAAAGGAAGCTGGAAAGCAATTGCCAAGGACCCCTTCCCAAAGGAACTGCCTTGTTACAAAACTTCACAAATTCAAGGCACAGGCCCCCATTCAGTTGCCCTCACTTCAGACACTGGCCTCAAGCCTAGAGGTTTCCAGGGTCCCTGGAGTTCTGACACACTGCCAAGGCCTTTGGAGGTTCCCAATGTCCCCAAGGTTTCAGTTGTTCAGCAGATGACTCACAGAACTCAGGCACAAAGTGCTGTTTACCATTACAGTTTTACCACAGCAAATCAGCATGGGCCAAGGAAGAGATGGAAGGGGTGAAGTCTGGGAGGACCTGAGTGCTGAGATTCCCAGAGTCAGGACACTTCACTCAGAAAAGATTCAAAGTGTCATAGAAATAAGGTCACAGCATTCTTTAGACCAGGGAAAACGGGAGGCACAAGGCACTGTCCCCTAGGCAGGTTTGATCTTGCACTGCAGATTTCTGTGTACACCCTGATAATCCAAAGATAAAAGGAGCCCTACTAAAAGCATTTTTCTACTTATCTCAATTCTTTATAGCACAAGTAAGCAACAACTAATTAACAACTTGTGTTAGTCTTTTTGATCAAGGCAATTGTAACAACCAACTTGCTGTAAACCAGTTGTGCCCTTTTTCCTTAAAAAAAGAAAAAAAAAAGAATCTAGATTTCTCAGATGCTATTTCAAAGCACATATTCTGAGCAACTATAATATATTTTCCTGTGTGGCCATTCTCATTTTGGCTGAATTAAACTCTTAGTTCTCATACTCAATATGCTTCATTGTGCCTTTAGTTGACATCACCCTCCTGTGATATCAATATATAACCATGTACATAAAGTACTATTGAGAAACTGATGTGACTCCATTTTTGAGAAACCAGCCTCTACTTCAGAGCAAAGAATGTCCAAGGAAGGGGGCATGACCTTTGTCCTTGGAAAAACACACAGAGCACTCCATCCTGCTGAGTTGATTGTCTGCAAATAACAGGAGAGATCTGCAGAGCCAGGTGTCCCTGACTCAGTTAAGATAGGTGAGAACCCACAGCAACCCCCTAGCAACCACCAATCAACAATGAGACAGGGAAAATACCTGGGATGCCAGATGAGCCCCCAGTTTATGGTGGTTGATAACATGTTGGGAAACCATGTAGTTTAGCAGGTACACCCCTCGCCAATTAAACCAATCAGTTCAAAGGAATTCCCCTCTTGTACTAACCAATCACCCCTACCCAACTTGTTCCCGCCAGTGAATGTGCTAATCAATATTAAGAGTTGTTTGATTTTTCCCGTGGTGTGTGATGATTTGCTGTGTGATGTTGTGACACATAGAGTATCCCCCCAAAACCTACAAATCCTCACTGAACTAAGGGTCGGGACTCACTCCTCAGGACCACTGCGTTGGAAATGGTTATGAGTCCAGGCTCCAGCTTGCAATAAAGACTCTTGTGTGATTGCATCAGATTTGGCTCCTGGAGGTCTATTGGGGTCCCACGAATCTGGCATTACACTATTACCCAAATGTTGGCATATAGAGGATTTTTTGAGATCTTATCACATAGGCATGATTGATTGAATCATTGGCCTTGTAGTCTACAGGCCCCTTTCCTACAGAGGTCAGTCAGGCAGATATCTTGTTTCTCAAAGCTACAGTCCTCCAATTACATGGATGGTCATTCTGATATGGCCAACTGCCATGCTGAGTCATCTCATTAGCATTAATTATCTAGGTGCTCACCAGTGAGTCACTTCATCAGCATAAACTCTGGTGTCCTCTAAGGAGTCTATCCTGAATAAAAAAGACACTCCTGTCATTCATTAGATTCCAAGTGTTTAGAGACTCTGGGGAACCAGGGGAAAAAAAACAGCCAAATTATTGATTGTACAATGCTCCCTATTACCTTTTCTTACTTCATACTCTTCCTCATCTTCCCAATGTCCTGTATTATCAATCAAACCATGTCCTTACTTTCAACATAGTTATGCATCAGATTCATGCTCTGGAATCCTGCCAGAATGATCTAGATAAAATGCACCTTGGACAATGTCTGCTCTCTACTTAGACTCCTTTAACAGTATCCTAAATTCTCCAAAGCAAATCTGAGTCACTTGCCATCACATACCACTTTCTCTGAGTTTCATCTGCTTGTCTAGCATATTTTTTTTGTATCTTTTATTAGTGCATTATAATTATACATAATGGTGGGTTTCATGGTTATATATATGTACATGCACAGGATACAACAAAATAATTGGGCAACATCCTTTACCACTATTTTCCCTTTCCTCTCCCTAATTTCTTTCCTCTCCTCTACTGAACTCTCTTTGATTTTTATGAGATTACTGCCTCCCCCTTCTTTTCCTTTTTTCTGTCTAGCTTTCACATACACTGTGATTTTTGGCTAACTCTAGTCTTATGCACACTCAAAATGATTTTTTTTTCCATTTGAGAAGAAAAAAAAAAACTTATCTACTATACATTCCTGCTGAACTGACTGTATTTTCCTTTAGATGCTGTTGTTCGTAACATATTTTCTTTTTTAGGAGACCTTTCTCTCCATTCCTAATTGTCTGCAAAACTCAAATTCAAGATTTAGGCTAGGTGAAATTATGATTTTTTTTTCTTCCTAGTTTGGATGATGATAAGAGAAAAATTCTGAGATACCCAAAATTTAATTACAAAGGCCCAAAGAACCAAAGAATGGAAGGCATGGAGAGAGAGGGTTAGGAGGTTAATCAGTACGAAGGTTTTGCCCCAAAATATCAAAAGGCTTTTCAGTTTCCCTATTTGTTTCTTCTTTCTTGTCAAACCTGAATGATAGAGTACCCCAGTTCTTGTCTATAACCCCATGCCCTTGGGCATCTCATAAGTGTCTATAACTATTTATAGATCTATTTCTACCTGGGACCACTCTCTGAAATTACACATTTGTATATCCAAATTTTCACTTAAAATTTTTCCAGTAACCACCTCAGACAACATGTTCCAAACAATATAATTGTAATTAATACTACATAAACTACATTCTCTAACCAACCTGCTTTTATAACTGAATATTGTAGTTCAGAAGACATCCAGGTAGTAACTCATCTTAAAAACCTACATCATGTTCTTAGTATTCCATACTCATCATATCCATTGAAATTCCTCTCATATTTAATGCTACAACCTACCCACATACCAAAATTCTTCTCATTTAATCTACCACTATCCCACATCAAGCCACCATGTCTGTCATCTAGACTATTACAATAGCATCTCACATAGTCTCATCTGCTTATTTCTTTCCTGTCTCTCTAACAAATCATCCATCACAAGTCATCCTAGGTGATGCTTTTTAAATGCAAATATGAGCATGCTAATTCTCTACTTAAGACCAGACAGTTAATGTTTCAAATGAAAAAAATGGGGTAGGAAGAAACTAAGTGAATATACCTAAAGTACAGCAAGGTTTGGATTGGATCAGATTTGGGCAGAATGGTATTTTGATATCATACAACTTCTCATTTTATGAAGCACACAATATAGAATTTCACATGAGTTGAACATAATAAATATTCAATGGATGGTGTTAAATAAATTGACCAATATCACATTTTCCAGAGTGAGAAACTATTTGGGAATCTCAAAAAGTATAAGACTATTAAAGATTCAGTTGGTTTTAAAAAATAAATGTCTATTTTTTAATAATGTAGAACACATTCCATTAAATAGAGTGATTATTCTAGTTGATAAAAAGGAAGATGAAAATGATAATGCAGTTAGATTTTTAAAAAATTAAAATTCCCTTATATATCATCCATATATATATTGTTTATAAAAAATATTATGTTTAATGTCATCAGTCAAGTCATATTATTTTCAATAAGTGGAGTAAACTTGGTTTATTACGATACATCAGTATGCAGAAGTAATCCATAAGATAACGATTGTATCAACATGATAAAACATTTGCCTCATATGCTAATAATAAATGAAACTGGTGATTTGGCTTCTTGTTTATTCTCTCCACATTAATTTGATCTATTTTCCATTCAAACATAACAAAAAATTTTATTCTTATTTTTTTTCAGTGAAAATAGGCAACAAATAAAAGAAATAACTAATATATGTTACAAGGATAAGTTTAAATAAATATATTGACTTTCATTTGTTCTATACCAGAGTTTGCCTTACCTAGAGGTGGTATGTAGCGTGCTCTTTTCCAATTTTCACATTGAGTAGTCAAACCTTCTCAATAAAAAAAAAATCATCTAGTCCTCTATTTCTCAATGTTTTTCAGTCCTTACTATTGAAAAATCTGTTTTAATATCCAATTGCTGCTGTAACAAATTATCATAAACTTAGGGGCTCAGAACACAAACTTATTAGTCTGTTTCCTTGCCTTTTCTACCCTCTAGAGGCCATCTGCTTTTCTTGTCTTGTGGCCAACTTCCTCCATGTTCAAAGCCTATATAGCATCCTGCAAATTTTTCTGCCACCATCTCCTTCTTTCTCTCAATGAAATTATTTTCTCTCTCTCTTTCACTTTTACAATGTGATGATATTGGCTCAACAGGATAAGTCTGGGACATTGTTATGGGTTAATGTCAGCTGCATAGCAACCTTGGTTCCATCTGTACCTTAATTCCCCTTTGCCATATAATCTAACATGTTCTGGGAATTTCAAATTGAACATATTTGAGAAGTATTTTGTCTACCACAATTACCAATTGGTGAACTATTACCACTGAGCTGTCAGGGGATGGAGATATATATATTAAAATTAAATAAACTTAGCAATTATAAATGACATTGAAATAACTCTCCAACTCCAAGAGTAAAGACATTTTATTTAACCTAGCACTCATCTAGCAAAACATTTATTAGTTGCCTCCTCTTGCTAGAGGATTCCTGAGGAAACAGGAGAGACAAATTCCCTTACTTTGATGAAGTGAATTCAGTGAAGTTAATTCATTGTAGTGAATTACTACAATGAATGTGACTGTTACAGAGAGATATGTCCAAAACTATGGAATTTATCAGGGTCACCAAAAAGTCAATGCTGAATAGTTCATTACAAAGGGGGATAATTATATAATCCAAAAGAATCATTCACACTGGTAAATATTAGATGTTAAGGGAGACAGCATTTAAAACCTTTCAATACAGTTCACATCACATGTAAAAGTATGATCTGGTCTTAGCATTTTTAATTTTTATTTCTTAGGTGAAACTCGATTTCTTAAAAAAATAACTGGAATGCTTTAACCAATGTTAGACAAACACTCAGATTGTTGTACTACTGATCAGATTGTTACAAGACACATCAAAGACACGAAGGAAAGAGTAATGGTAGTTTTTACTACAATAACATAGTGGTATAGTGTATAGGCAATCCAGAGAGAACATTAAGCTCTGTGGGAGCAGTGCCAGAATATGAAGCCATTTTCTTTGTTACTATAGAAACGGCAAAATGTCGACTATTTTTAGAGCTCTGTTCAAAGATCCAAGCAGCCATGCTAGTTATCAGTGGGTTTAAAGATGCCAGAAACATATGCCAAGTAATATAGCTAGAATTTAAGTTCATAAGGTAATTTATTTCCTCTAGAATCTTTTAATGATATGCATGTACCTCTACTTTTAATGCTATTTATGCAATTAAACATCCATATGGAATATAGAAACATATAAGGGAGAATTATTCTATATAAACATAGTTAATAAAAGAAGTCACTTCCACGTTCACTTCCTCAAGTGTGTCACATTATAGTGTTCACAGCTATAACACTATAATTAACTTGGTACATGAAAACTCAATTAGTTGTCCTCTGTTATCACTTAGCTGTTTCCTTTCATCTTCAATAAACATCTACTGAAAGCCAGGCACCTCATTAGGTTCTAGAAATCTAACAATAACAAAGGAAAGATATTTTCCCTTAAGAATATATTTCTATGAGCTTTGACCTTAAGATGCCATTATATTATAGAGCCTCACAAATTTGGGGGGCCATCAAATGCTAATTAAGAACCCTTTCTCCAAAAATAAAATATTGGCTCTTGAAGCAAATGTGAAGAATGAATTCCTATTTAACTATGCAGTTTCCTTTGTGTGGGATCCTTAATGAAGCTCCTCTGGCAAATAAGAGTCTAAAATCCATCTGTGCAGTATATTTAACATGCTTGTGTACAATGAAAATTTGTAAGTTTTATATTTTCATAGACAAGCTATAAACCACACAATTAAGATAAATGACATAGGTAACAAAATTTTGAACTACCAAAAATAGTGTTTGATCATTACTAAGTGTCTATGAAGGGTTGACAAATCCAGACCTTTGTTTTTTTTTTCCTTTTATATTTTAATTTTACATGTACATTTTAGGATTTAATAGACACATATAATTATTGGACACAATTCGAGAAGAAAGAGATCAGGCAAATTATCCTCACACTGAGATCTACCTTCTTAGACACCACTGATATCTCCTGAATTCTATGGCTAGAAAACTAATTTGAGAACACAGATCTTTTGCAGGAAAAATATCCTCTCATTTAGAGTGACTTACATACTGTTGTTACACAGTCCTGACTACCATGTTAAAAATTAGGTTGCTTCTTAGGCAAATTTATCTAATTCCAATGGATAAAAAAATCAGTGTTTTTAAATTGAGGCAACACACTATCACATCGGTTAGTTCATTAGAATTAG